>NC_044908.1:58326538-58626538 GCF_001633185.2 Quercus lobata
CATTGCATAGTCCTCGGACTCAAGCCTGTGGGAAAACCAACTGCCTGGATGCGGAAAACTAGGTTTTGGACAGAACCAAGGCATTGCATAGTCCTCGGACTCAAGCCTGTGGGAAAACCAACTGCCTGGATGCGGAAAACTAGGTTTTGGACAGAACCAAGGCATTGCATAGTCCTCGGACTCAAGCCTGTGGGAAAACCAACTCCTGGATGTGGAAAACTAGGTTTTGGACAGAACCAAGGCATTGCATAGTTTCAGGGGAAACCAACTACCTGGATGCGGAAAACTAGGTTTTGGACAGAACTAAGGCATTGCATGGTCCTCGGACCCAAGCCTCAGGGGAAACCAACTACCTGGATGTAATGAAAATTAGGTTTTGGACAGAACCAAGGCATTGCATAGTCGTCGGACTCAAGCCTATGGGAAAACCAACTACCTGGATGTGGAACCAACTATGGCACGTAAACCTCAAAATCCATCCGAAGAGGACTCCTAGTTCACAAATGGGTTAGTACCTTGAATGCATAGATTCCACAATCTGCCCTCAAGTCCCTAGTGTCAAAGGGGTTGATCCGGTACGACGCAATTCATTACCCAAAAACACAATCAAAGTCCCTCGCTACTTAGCTACCCTTTCAGACGAATTATTTAGAGATTATCGTTCTCGGACATTGGTCTAGCATGCGTCGCGTAGTACTCAGCGCTTATCCCGGTTAGTCCCAAGAATTTAATTTATTGAGAGTCATCATTGTTATACTTGATAATATTTGTGAGTTTGAATTAGTAAGAACCTGTATTAAAGCATTTTTTCTGCTCGGAATATCCTTAAGAGCAAGCTTGCATTTAATATTCATGCATACAGTAGTTGTTACGGAGAAGAAAGATATGTATAGAGAAATGGACTCATGTTCTATTAAGACAAAGGAACAGTACAGTGTACAATGAAAGGCTGAAACAAGCTTACACTAAAGCTGACTACATAAGTAAAGGGAAATACAGGCGAGTGGAGAGAAAGCCGTGGGGACAGCTCAGACGAGAGGTTGGCTACTGCGCCAAGTCGTTGTCTAAGGAAACTATTCCTCGACACTTCTGCATGCCCATAACTCAGGCAGCCAAAGAACCTGACCTCAGGCTAACACCATCTACAGAAAAGGCGCAGGGAGCCGGAAGTTGGGAAGCCCCCGCAGGAATTTACCTGCTACAAGGCAGACAGTGCTGATGGTGGAAATTCCTTCTCTGGACATACCGAAAAACTGGCATGACCAGAACCTGCTTCGGATTTTGACTAAAAGAGGGAAAAAGACCCTCTCCCCTATGACGAAATGGAATGCTCCCTTGAACTTGCACCTCCTTGGCCCGTGCCTCCCTACTCTGAGTCTCGGAGAGACATGACGCCTTTGTGGCGGAGGGAGCTCCTTTTTCCCAAGCCCTGCCTCAAGCATGATGAACTAAGGGAGGAATCTGAAGGATTTGTGTGTGAAAAGGAGCAACTTTCTCTCCTATTTATGTTAAAAGATAAGGTGGTGGCATTTAATTCGCGCAGCGTCCCAAGGAACGCTACAGACAAAACGTCTCTGGCTCGACTTCCAACGTCGTCTGCAACCCTGAGATTAAAGGAGTCTCGAGAAGGTGCACCTCGAACACTGGGACGCCAAAAGGTACCGCGTGATCAAAAGTTATGGAAACACCTCTTAATTTGTGGGCCCAGTAAATTCGCGGCCCAGGCCCGTTCGGCATATGGGCCCAGGAACAGAACCAAGGCCTTGTATGGTCCTCGGACTCAAGCCTATGGGGAAACCAAGTACGAAAAATTATAAAAATTACAAGTTTTTGGGCAGAACCAAGGCCTTGTATGGTCCTCGGACTCAAGCCTATGGGGAAACCAAGTACGAAAAATTATAAAAATTACAAGTTTTTGGGCAGAACCAAGGCCTTGTATGGTCCTCGGACTCAAGCCTATGGGGAAGCCAAGCACGAAAAATTATAAAAATTACAAGTTTTTGGGCAGAACCAAGGCCTTGTATGGTCCTCGGACTCAAGCCTATGGGGAAGCCAAGCACGAAAAATTATAAAAATTACAAGTTATTGGACAGAACCAAGGCCTTGTATGGTCCTCGGACTCAAGCCTATGGGAAAACCAAATACCTGGATAAGAAAAGGTTTGAATCCCATAAGAAAGGTTACTTGGTAAAAATGCCAGGTCGCTTCATCCACGGCTTAAACGCCATAAAATGTTAAGGCCAATAAAGGTGTAAGGAAGGGAGTGGAACGCCCCAGCGCTTAGTCATATAAGAAGGCCGCTCATTTGGTGGGTGCTATATCTTCAAATAGTTATTCCTTACATGACATCAAGCCTTCGTTTTTCACCTCGGCTGACATTGGGTAAGTATTACTCTTCATTGATCGGCCTGTTAGGCCAAGCATTTCTATTAAAGTTATGGCGACGTCTTTTTTTTATCAAGTCTTTTGGTTTCAGTCGTCATTGATTTAGATGCTATATCATTGTGCCGAGCAGTGCTTGCAAATTTATGAAAACGTAAAGACATAATATGCGAAATAAGGTAGATAACAATCTTTATTAATATGAAAAATTGCTACAACATACAAAAATGGGCTTTTGCATCCCTTGTTGTTATGGTAAAGTATTTTACGATTAAGTGTATAAACCAGCGAGTAAACCGAATCTTAAGGGAGGCTAAGTATTCCAGAGTCGCAGGAGGATGAAAAGGGATTTTTGGTAAAAACAATCACCTCCTCCTGTCCTACTTATACAGAGGGCGGAGCGGGGGGCATTTAATAGGTTTAGATCTCCAAAGGAATCAGCAAACCCAAACACGCCGGTTCCGCTTCTCCATCCCATCAAAATAAACCGTCGAATTAAAGTAGTCTCGTAAATAGTGATTATTCAAAGCGCGTTTTGGATACCCCAAGCGATAAGAACGCCTCAAGCGCGAAATTAAAAACTATCTCGTAGACCGGTGAATCTCTTGGGCATATGAGGAACCGCCAGCATGTTTAATAGGCCGAATAGATTGGGCCACAGGAGAGGTTTGGCATCACCAAAACCCCCATTTCCAACCAAGAGGTTGGACAGCCGGGTTTTGAGGGGCTATTGTGGGGCCCAAACGATTTACGGGCCAGGCCCATCTACCTGGGGAAAATCCGAAGGCCCAAGCCGAGGAGGGCTATGGCCCAAACTCGACCAAATAGCCTATGGACATCGCCGAGGACGGCTCAGTCCTCGGCAGACCCAAAGTTCCCCCCCTGAAAGGAGGGCAGAAACGGTATAGGACCGAAACCAGGACAAAAGATCTAAAATATCCAGGGAAAGCTGCTGTTATTGCCATTTAATGCTCTGAACCTGACAGAGCCGCATTCTTTGGCTTTTACAACCATCCCCCACGACTTTGGGGGATAGGCTGATGGGACAAGTATCAATTTTGGAAAGATTGACCCTATACGTGGACGAAAGACAATGAACGCAGGCGAATATAAAAGGAAAAAGAAGTAACCTAAAAGAGGGGTTGGGAAAAATGGCCAGAAACCAGAGCCTCCCAGCCCACCTCCAGGAGAAAGACTCCAGGGGTGTAGGGAAACTTAAGCTCGCACAAACACCGCGAAAACCCACCGCCTGTCAACCAGGGCCTAGCCTTTCAAACCCACGCTCTACAAATGATATTGTTAGGGGCCTTTTCACGTGCGAACCCGACACTGTTACGGTCCGTCACGAATCGCGTCCTTACAATAATATTTAAACATTACTACTATTTTTAAAACTCTTTAATTTGATAACATGACAGTGAAAAAATCTTTTGAAAATATTACTACTATTTTTTAAAATCTCTTTAAGTATTTTTCCCGTGCATTGTACGGGTTAGCCACTAATTATGTATATTCTTTTGTGCACATTTATTAATGTATAAAATTGTGTATTTTTTAGAAAAAAAATTTAGGTTGAATATACAAAATTGGCAACATTCTTCGAAAAAAAATGTATACATTGAATATATAGAATTTTATACATTATTTGAAAAGATTGTATATGTTGAATATACAAACTATTTACATTCTTTGAAATTGTGTACATTGGATATACAAAATTTGGTATACTCTTTGAAAAATTGTTTTCATTGAATGTACACAATTGTATACATTGTTTAAAAGATTGTATTCAATAAATATATAGAATTTGCACATCCGTTGAAAAGATTTTTACATTGAATGTACAAAATCGTGTACATATTTTAATAAATTATGTATCTTTAATATAAAGACCTGTGTACATTTTTTTTTAAATTGTGTTCATTGAATATATAAAATTAATTATTTGAAAAATTATATACGTTAAATATACAAAATTGTTTACTTTCTTCAAAAAATTGTGTACATTCAATATATAGAATTATGAATACTCTTTTAAAAATTGTGTACATTAAAAGTAAAAAATTATGTACGTTGAATATATTTTTTGAAAAATTGTATATATTGAATTTATTGAGTTTTGTAAATTCTATGAAAAGTTGTGTACAATGAATATTCAAAATTGTGTACATTCCATGAAAAATTGTGTATGCTGATTATATAAAATTGTATACATTTTATAGAAATTGTGTTCTTTGAAATGCATAGAATTGTTTCATTCTATGAAAAATTATGTATATTAAATGTACAGATTTTTTTATAATATTTTAAAAATTATGTACATTGAATGCACTTAATTGTGTACATTATTAGAAAAATATTGAACATTGAATGTACAAAATTGTGTATATTCCTTGATAAAAATGTTTAGGTTGTAAACTTGTTTACATTTTTTGAAAATTTTGCACATTGAATGTACAAAATTGTTATTATTCTTTAAAAAATTATTTATGTTGAATCTACAAAATTATGTACATTCTTTAAAAATTGTGTACGTTAAATATATAGAATTAGTGTGCATTTAAAAAAAAAATATTGGTGTATATTCCATGAAAACTTGTGAACATTGAATATAAAAAATTATTTAAATTCTTTGAAAAAATTGGGTCCATTGAAAGTATGAAATTGTGCACATTTTTTGAAAAAATGTGTACAACAAATGTACAAAATTGTGTACATTCGTTGAAAAATCATACACGTTGAATATAGAGAATTGTGTACAATCTATGAGAAATTATGTACATTGAATATATAGAACTATGCACATTATTTGAAAATCTGTGTACATTGAGGTCTGTTTGAATACCACTTATTGCTGAAAATTAAAAACATTATATCAAAATAATTTTTAAATGTGTGAATAATGTCGTGAGACCCAGTTTTAACTTAACATTTGCTAAAATCCGTATTTGCGGGTCCCGTGAATAGTGCACGGGACCCATAGGAAAAATGCTAACGTAGGGAGTTTCATTTTTTAGTGCAATCCAAACTTAACCTGAATAAACAAAATTTTGAAAAATTGTTAACAATAAATATATAGAATTATGCACATTCTTTAAAAAAAAAATATGTATGTTGAATTTAAAAAATTTGTAAGACATTCAAAAAATTGTGTTAGTTAAATTTACAGAATTAGTTATATTTTTTGAAAAATTGTGTATGTTGAATATACAAAATTCGGTAATTTCTTTGAAAAATTGTATACATTCTTTAAAATATTTTGTATTTTAAACATAATGAATTGGGAATGTTCTTTAAACAAATGCATACTAACTGTACTGAATTATGTATATTGTTTGAAAAAATTTGTAAATTGAATATATGGAATTGCAAATATTCATTGAAAAATTATGTGCATTAAATATACAAAATTGTGTGTCTAGAATATATAGAATGGTGTAATTTTTTTTTAAAAAAATTGGTACATTTAATGTACAGAATTGTGTATATTCCTATAAAAAAATGTGTATATTGAAAATACTAAATTGGTTATACTCTTTGAAAAATTGAACACATCGTTTATATAGAAGTCATGTAAATTCTTTAAAAATTTTGGTATGTCAAATATACAAAATTTTTTACATTTCTTGAGAAAATGTGTACATTGAATATATAGATTGGGTACATTATTTGAAAAAATTGTGTACATATTGAATGTACAGAATTATGTACATTCAATGAAAAATTGGATACATTAAATGTACAAAATGTGTATATTGGATATATAAAATTGTGCACATATGTTGAAAATTTTGATACTCTTAATACACAAAATTATGTACTATTAATATACAAAACTGTGTATATTATATATATATATATATATATTGTGTATATTATTTGAAAAATAGTGTACATTGAATAATTGTGTATATTGAATATACAAAATTGTACACATACATTGAAAATTTTGATACATTCAATTCACAAATTTGTGTAACCTGAATATACTGAATTGTGTACATTCTATGATAAATTGTGTACTTTGAATGTATAAAATTGTGTATATTCTTTGAAAAAAAAATGTGTAAGTTAAATATTCAAAATTATTTATACTTTTTGAAAAATTGTGTATATTGAACATAAAGAATTATGTTTGAAAAATTGTGTACGATGAATTTATAGAGTTTTGTACATTCCATTATAAATTGTTTACATTGAATGTACATAATTGTTTACATTCCTTTTAAAAATTGTGTATGTTGAATATATAGAACTGTGTACATTGAATATTTAAAACTATGTACATTCTATGAAAAGTTAGGTACATTGAATATTTAGAATTTTGAGCATTATTTGAGAAATTGTGTTTGTTGAATATATAGAAATTTTGTGCATTCTTTGAAAATTTGTGTATATTGAATGTTCAGAATTGTGTCTGAAAATTTTGTATACATTGAATGTGCAATATTGTGTACCTTAAATATATATAAAAAATTATGTACATTAAATATACTTAATTTTGTTTATTTTTTGAAAAATTGTGTATATAACTCTATATATAAAGTATTGTTTAAGTTTTTTTGGGGGACAGTGTGAGTTAAATGTACAAAATTTTGAACATTTTATGAAAAATTGTGTATATTGAATAAATTAAATTGTGTACATTCCATAATCAATTATGTAACTTGGATTTACAAAATTGTGTACAATGTACAATGAACATACATCCATGTGAAATATAACCTAAATTATATTTTTAGAACAAGAATATTTTTTTGAAAAAAAAAAATTAGGACTTATTAGAACCGTTGTTCAAGTAACATTATTTATATTTTTAAAAAAATATGTGTGAATAAAAAAAAAAAAATATATATATATATATATATATTTTTTTTTTATTGTTTAAAAATTAAAAAATATTGCTTAAAATGTTATTCCAAACCGCCTAAGTTTTTAGGTACAAATAAGTTGAAACAGGGTACAACGATTACGACGCTCAGGTGGCGGAGCTCCATTGACTTAAAAACAAAGCCCAAAGCCTTTTCACAGTTTCAGACACTATATAAATTATAATCTTTCTTTCTTTCTCTCTCTCTCTCTCTCTGTGACCGAGTAGACTCAGACACGGTTGAATGCTCAAACGCATATTTCCCGGCAATCGAATTCCGTCACTTTCTCGGGAATTCTCTATCGAATCGCTTTTCTCACTTTGCATCTGAGCGGAGCGGATCAGATCACGGAACCCTAGCCGTTGATCTGGATCCAGCCCACCACCCCCACCAACTATGTCTTCGTCCAACAAGTCTCTGCCTTACTCCACGAAAGATGTTCACTACGACAACGCCAAGTTCCGCCATCGATCCTTCTTCAAGGTCCTAAGATCTCAGCCTCTTCCCTATTTTGGATTTTTGTGAATTTTTGGTTTTTGTCTGATCAAATTTATGGTTAATCATTAGCTTGAATTTTGGCACTTTTTTTGTTTGCGGTAGTAATAAATCTTTGATTTCTCCGCGTTTTGGTTATTGGATTGTGTGTTTACATTTTAGAATTGGGTGTGATCATTGCGATTTCTGCAAAATGAAATGAAAATTTTGTGTTTTGAATTGAAATCAAGTACATTAGTAAAAAAAATTCATACCATTAGTAGTTTCATAATATTACAAAGAGACTAAGTTTGAGCTTTTTTGTGTGAATATCTGGACACTTTCTTGTGCTTTGAAGTGTTTAATGAAAATTCTAAATACCCGGTTGGTTTTTAATTAGATTTTCAGATTGCTGATAACTTTTAGAGCTATTAAAGAAGGGAAAAAGTTACAGATTCCCTAAGAGCATTGTTTTAAGAAATATTTTAAGAAACAAGCATTGGTTTAAGAAATTTTTTATGAAAAAAGAAAAAAGAAATTGACTTTTTTGAAAGCTTTTTATATTTATGTGGGATCAAACTTTCCTAATATAGCCTATCAACAAATGCCCTAAGGGCATCGTTAACGAGACCCTTAAAGAAGTTTCATAACCTTAAGCAAGAAAACAAGTCAAATAAATTATGGGAAATGTTAACTGATGCACAAGAGATGGATAAAATGACAAATTGAAATTCCAAATACATAAGATTTTCCCATAGCTTGTGATATTCTTTTATTGTTTTCTTCTTTTATATAGTTTTTATTACATTTGATGTGGTATGCTTTATGAGCTCTAGCTCAAATTGCACCCTCTCTGCTTAAGCATTGGGTAAAGGATGAGGTTTTGGATTCAAGACCAATTATAGAAAATAAGTAATTATCTTTTGTATCAATAGCAAGTCGCAATGATTTTATATATGAGATCCTCAGCTTGAAATGACTCCCAGTTATTAATTTTGTTTTCCAGGTTCTTTATCAGACCTTCTTCACCAGTAATGTCAAGCGTACTTCTTTAAGTTGTAGTACAGGGAAGTTTTTAGCATTACTATTGATCTTTGGTATAGCATATCTTATGCTTACACATACAAGTCCTGCCAATTCTGTAACCAATAGTCTAGGGAAAGGTGTTAAGAATAGTAAAGATAAGTTTGTTTCATATGGTGGCAGCAGGTTGGGGAAGCTGTTGAGAAAACCGCCAAGGCTTCCTCCTCGATTATCACCTGATCAGAAAGGTTTTAATAATAGCTCTAGTCATGAGTCTGATAAGCTAAATGCCGGGTCAAAATGGATAGCTAGGCAACAAAGTGTTAAGGATGCTTTTATCCATGCATGGTCTGGCTATACAAAATATGCGATAGGTTATGATGAACTTATGCCATTGAGCCAGCATGGAGTTGACGGGTTAGGAGGTCTCGGTGCTACCATTGTGGATGCTCTTGATACTGCCATGATAATGGGTGTTGATGAAGTGGTCTCTGAAGCTGGCTCATGGATTGAGAAACACCTTTTAGATAGGATTACTAAGAAAGGCCAAGTCAATTTGTTTGAAACTACCATACGTGTTCTGGGTGGTCTTTTGAGTGCATATCATTTGAGTGGTGGGGAACAAGGGATGAAATTGACACATACAGGGCCTAAACCAACTGTTTATCTAGAAATTGCTAAGAACTTGGCTGATCGTCTCCTATCTGCTTTTACTTCCAGTCCAACCCCTATTCCCTTTAGTGATGTTATTCTGCATGACTCCACAGCACATCCAGCTTCTGGTGGATTAAGCAGTACTTCAGAAGTTTCCACTTTACAGCTCGAGTTCAATTATCTCAGTGCCATTTCTGGTGATCCAAAGTACAGCGTGGAAACCATGAAGGTCTTGGAACACATAAAGACTCTCCCAAAGGTGGAAGGACTGGTTCCTATCTACATTAGGTACTAGCCTTACGTATTTCAAATAAGTAGCTCTCTCTCTCTCTCTCTTTCTCTCTCTCAATTTTTTGTTCCTTCCACCATGCACATGTTTTGGGGGGGGGGGGGGGGGTGATACAACTAGATGCCTCATCCGAATCAACTTTGCAAGAAACTACTGCAGTTTAAAATTACAATAGCTGCCTTATTTTTAAGGGCTGTTTGTTCATTATAAAAAGATCTTGCCTTCTTATTTATGGTGATGATTCTATGAGATCACTCTCCTTTCCATCCAGAAGCTTCCCCTTTAATCCATAATAAGAATCAGATTTCCTCTTTTTCTACTTTATTGACTCATTTTCATATTTCCTACTACTAAATGCAGTCCTCAGACTGGTGAATTTAGTGGAGAAAATATAAGATTGGGATCTCGTGGTGATAGCTACTATGAGTACCTGATCAAAGTGTGGCTTCAGCAAGGAACTGCCCAAGATAATAATTTGACTTATCTATATGATATGTATACGGAAGCAATGAAGGGTGTTAGGCACCGTCTAGTTCAGAAATCAATTCCAAATGGACTAGTTTTTGTTGGCGAATTGCCTTATGGATCTGAGGGTTCTTTTAGTCCAAAAATGGATCACCTGGTATGCAGTACTTTCTCTACTACTTGATGTTGACGTAGCTTTTGGAATTTTTGTTTTTGGATGAAGTTTCTGTAAGATTATTTTTGCTTCTTTTTTCTGGGTGGAATACTTTCTACTACTATGTTAAATAAATTAAAGATTTTGTCTCCATAACTTCTTTATGGTGAAGTTACTAGTCTCCTCCATTTCCATCTACTAAAGAAAAAAATTTGGAACTCTCTCCTCGTTCCTGATAGGAACACTCCTACATCCTCTTGCTCTTATGTGAAAAGTTCTGTTCTTGTAATGTATCTCATTCTTTATCAAAAGTAATGTTACTTGATGTACTATGTAAAACATAAGCTTGTCTTCCCTGATCAAATAATAGGATAAAGAAATGCAATCTGCAGTATCAAGGTTTTCTGTTGTACTGCATGCATTGGGTATGATACGGTACTTTCTTTGTTCCAATTCTAGGGTGCATGGCCATTTGTTTTTCTCATGAATTGTATGAATTAAAATATGTCTTGGGGATTTCTTTGTTAAACATGTTGCCAAGTCTTTGAGTTTGAAGCTCTCCTGTTAGTAATGAAAATTCTTTATGACATTGAAATGACCATTGTAAATAAGCAATTAAGTGGGTGGAATACACACACACACACACACTATTGTACAGATTATCAGTTAATGTATGTTGATGGTTGTGGGTAAAAGCAATATTTTGTACTACTTTTTAGGTGTGTTTCTTGTCTGGTACTCTTGCCCTTGGCGCCACTAAAGGCATTACAAAGGAAAAGGCAATGAAAGACAATTTGCTTAACTTTGAGGACTTGGAAAATCTGAAGCTTGCAGAGGATCTGGCTAAAACATGTTTTGAGATGTATGCAGTTACTTCTACTGGTCTTGGTCCAGAAATTGCTTACTTCCATACAAAGGTTAGTTGGATATGTATGAACTATGTGTTGGAAGCACTGGTCAATGAATTAAGTATATATGTGCACAAATGCGTTATTACTCTATTATTCATCTTCTCTTAGATTTGTTGCCATTTTTTTTTCCTAGTAATTATTAGCTTCAAACTTTCTTTTACCTTTGTCTATGTTGGATACTTAAGACCTATTGTCTATGTTGTACAGAAAGTTGACACATTACTCTTATTGAAACAGGATTTTTCTGAAGGAGGTCTAGATGGTGGGAACAAGAGTTCGGAGTATGTAAAGGACATAATAATCAAGCCTGCTGATCGCCATAATCTTTTGCGTCCTGAAACTGTAGAGTCATTGTTTTTCTTGTATCGTATCACAGAAGACCCAAAGTATAATTCCCCCCTCATGTGCTAGTTTTTCCTGTCTAATTTATTTGTTGTCTGAGAGATACACACAGACACACATGGTGAGGGAGGTTCCTCCCTAAATTTATGTTTTAAAATAATGAAAATATTGTGTGCTGCAGATACCGCGAATGGGGTTGGCAGATCTTTGAAGCATTTGAGAAATACACAAAAGTGGATACTGGTGGATACAGTTCTCTTGATGATGTTACAACAATTCCCCCCCATAGAAGAGACAAGATGGAGACCTTCTTTTTGGGCGAGACACTCAAGTATTTGTACTTGCTCTTCGCGGACAGCTCACTCATTCCATTGGATAAGTTTGTTTTTAACACAGAAGCTCATCCTTTTCCAATAAAAGGCACTAAGAATGATTCTTAACAAATTGAAGGATTTATGCAAAAGGAAAGCTTGTACAAAATGAGAAACTCAAGCATTTTGTAGCGGGCACAGACTGGAATGCTCTTTCTGAGACTGACTGCTGTATCATTATGTGGTCTTGTAGCGTCTGTTCCCATAGGAAGTGAAAGTGACTGGTTAAGTTATGAAGAAGTATAGGGGTCGTTTAATTTGTTTCTTTTCATATGCGATGCATCAGTAATCAAATTTGCAATCTTCTACATCAACAGCGATAGCTTGGAGAGAGACTTTTTTTTTTTTTTTTTTTGAAATTTGATATACTTGTGTTGAGAGACTGTAAGATGTATTGTTGTAATGGATGTTTTAAGTAATTACTGGATGGGGTTTTGCCCATCAAAAGTATTGAGTAGAATTCCACCTTTTGTAATTGACTTTTTCCAGTGATATTGCTGGCTCTAGAGGCTCAAATTACCAGTTGAAGCAGTCAAATTTTTGTTACTAACTCTTTATACATTGGCTAAAAGTTACAAGCTATTGGCATGTGTACATCCTTGCCTTTGAATAAACATTAGGTCACATTGCAATGCAGATTTTCACAGTTGTTTTAAAGGAGAAACAGATGATCGCCATCTCGAATAACATTTATGTCATCTACTTCTGCATTCTCCGCATTAATAACTTTTGTAGGTTTGTAGCCTCCAAACTTCTCACCTGCAGTTTCACAAACCGCTGGGATAAAAATTGATCAAACTTGAGAAAGAAACTATGCTTTTACTAAAATAGTTTTACCAGTTCAAGGTTAAGTTTTCCTTTTTAATTTTGGCTTCAATTGCATCTGTTATCTAAATTTGTGATACTAATTGGCTAATAATTAATTAATTAATTATAATTCTCAGTTTCCAGGTTCGCTTCAAGTCTTTTGAGTTCAAACAAAGCTTACCAGCTATTTTGAGCAGCTTCTCTATCGAATTGGGTAAGATTATTAGCTTTGCAAGCTGCCTCTGTGATGAACTGTTATGTTGAAGCTGCATGTGGATGGTGACTCTCTTCTTGATCGATTTAATCATGTCTGTATCACCAGGATAATTAACTCTGGTTGATAAGAAGTCTGTGGGTTTCTTTTTTGATTGGGAGTTAACAGATTGGCAGCCTTGTCTTCTAAGTCTGCTTTGATTATACATGCCGTTGTCAGCTGATTCTGGGCCAATTAAATCTATTCTGTGTTCTTCCAGTTTCCTCCCATTTTCATAACGTAGTAGGAGGTCATTTATGCACTTGTTTTCTTGCTGTTCAGCTATAGCTTTTGGTGTACATCCTCCAGCATCTTGTTTATTTACATTTGCTCCTCCTTCCAGCAGAATCTTCTCCATCTCAAGATGCCCCTTCTGAATAGCAGCATGAAGAGCTTTTTGGACATCCTCATTCATGAAATGCACATCCATAGCAGATCTGTTAAACATTTGACTTTGGTCTGTTTCACTCTGCTCTGTAGACTCTGATCCCGGGAAATGTATGCCCGTTGCTTCCTGCATTGTTGTATCTTCATGTGAATTATGTTGATATCCTGTAGGTGAACAGGTTCCTCCAATTGGTCCTCCATCAGGCCATTCACTCAGGATCGGTCCAGGATCTTTATGTGGGTATTCAATGCCTAAGCTTTCTGGCCCTTTCAATTTCTGTAGATGTGCAGATTGGTTATCAGTTATTAGTTTTGGGAAAAGAAGGGCAAAATATAATAAATAAATAAAATTCTTTTCCACAATAGAGGATGACTAATAATGCAAATACCTGGAAAAGATTGCTCATGATAATGCGCCCATCCTCTTCGTTTGTTTGTATGGTGTTCATCAGTGAAGTTCTGTTGAGTCGGAGAATTTGAGAAATCTCTGTCGTCCGAACTTTGAAAGGTTGTGGCCTGTAACACAAGACTCCAAACTCTCCAAATGAATCTCCTGCAAATGCCTTTCCAAGAACCTGTATTGTGAATAAGGCAATTTGAATTTAGAATGGTCTTTTGTTTAATATAGACAATGTATAAATGTCAAAATTAGATGACATACTTTTTCTTGCCCATCATCAATATTGCACAGGATATCCTGCAACCATAAATCATTTCAAAATCAACTTTATGTTAGTAGTCATTCTTTGGGATTTTCGGATGCTATATAAGTTCAAAATTTGCTTACCACCACACCGGAGACCATTATGTAAAGATCTGTTGGAGTCTCATTCTGCAGAATTACATCTTCCCTGGGTGGAAAATACTCTGCCTCCATTTGGGAAACCTTTAAAGAACGTGATTAAATCAGCACTTTTGAACTTACGATAAATGCTATGAAATACGATAACTCATGTATTTACTTCCTGGTATTATCTGTGAATTTAAGATACTTTCTTAGCTTAGGAAAAAAAAAAAAAAAGGTTGGGTAAAAACAATGATGTTCTCAAATTTAATACGTCATGTGAAGTATTACCAATTGGAAAAGGAAGTCATGAGAAACCCCTTGGAAAAGATAGACTTTTTGAACAATGTCCAAGAATAGATGCTGTGCGATGCTTGAACGAATTGCTTTTGGCAGACCGTTCAAGGTATCCTGTTGCTTCAATCCTTCTGTTTTGAACTTGAGACATATATGTGCCAACATCTGATCCTGTATGGGAGGGGGCAGATGATTTCGTGCTGCGAATTCTGTTGCAGCTCTCACTGTATCTCTCTGTAGAATCAAAGCATGCTTCATTGGATTAGTACTCTCAAATTGATCTCTTTTGAATAGAATATTAATTGCTTTTACCAAAGGAACCAAAAAAAGTTTTATCATGCAAGTCTTACTTTAAAAAATTAATGGCCAATTTGGATGGAGGGAAGGAAGCAGGATTAGAGTAGAGTTAACCGGAAATTAGGCTAATGAGGGGAAGGGAGTGATGAGATTATAGTAGAGTTGACTGGAAATTAGCTCCATGCAGGAAGTGGAAATACATAAGAATGGAAAATATATCTTCAAATGATTTTGCCATAAAATTGCCAAATATGAGGCAGACAGATAACTTCCAAGTTTTTTGCCTCAAGTAATGGAGACTTTAGTAGTATGATTGTGATTTAGGATTTATTTTGAGTCCATGTAGAATATTTGATCATTGAAGTTCTTTTAGCAGATGAAAAACAAAAACAAAAAGAAATTGGGGCAGTAAATGAATCATTAGGTAAAGACGACATACGAAATTTCTGGTGCGGCTGGTCCAGTGAACAACAAGGTTTGTCATGTTTCCAATGAGGTAAGATGTCAATCCCAAGTTGAACAACATGTAAAATATGTCAAACAGCATCTCTCTTGGGTTTTCAGCATGCAAGTCTCCGTAGCCAGTAGTTGTCAATGTGGTTATAGACCAGTAAATTGCTGTCACATATCTATTCCAGACACCATCTTCTTTGAAACTTGGGTTCACTGCACCAATCCAGGTTCTTTTTGGATCAGGGTATCTGTCTGCAATCAGATAATTAATGCATCCGGCAAAGTGTACAGCAAACAAAGTTACCTGAGAAATAAACCAGGAAGAACAACAACCCAAATTTAAAATTTACTTTAAATGACTTTCATGGAACTTTAGAAGAGAAACAAATGATGGTGATTTTAGTGTCTTACAGAAATGAGCTTTATGCAACGAGTCCAGAAATAATTGAAACGAATGTCCTTTTCAAGTCTGGAAGGAAAGAAACCAACTAGTTAGTACTGTGATTCTTCCACCTTAACAATTGGAAATTTTGAAGAAAACAAAAGGGGTTGTGGACCTTGCAAACAGGGAGCTGACTCGTCTGAGACGCCAGAGTCTGAGCATGCTGAGCAGTTTAAACCCAAGTTCACCGCTATGTTTTGTGAACAACAGGCTGATAGACTGAAATGGTGCGGTGGAACAGACATCGAAGATAAACCAGGTAGATATGTACCTGAAAGTTGGATGAAGAAGGCCAAGTCTGTGATTTCTCTTGAGGAAACAGAATTGTTGATTCATGTCAAACTGAATGAAGTTTACTATTATAGGGTGCAAAAGTTTAGTTCACCTGAATGCAATTCTCTTAGGTTCATCGACGAGAAGATAGGATTGGGTGTCGAGAAATGCAACAAAGAAGGTGAGAACAATGTCAATGGCAAAGAAGCCATTGACAATGTTGTCAAAGATGAAGAGTGCATCTTGCTTGTAAGGCAGAAATGCAAACTCGAAAGGGCAAATCCAGGCAGAGTAAATGACTAAAACAACCAGTAAATTCTCCCAAGCCCTGAAAATAAGGAATATGATATGACCATGAGAATCAGCAGCCACATTATACAAATTATTAGAGTGAGTACCATATCAGTATATTGCAAAGGTCATCACCTATATCGGGTGCTGAAAGGAGAAATTATGTATTTTCGAAGCTTAGTTGCCTGGTTGATTCTGGCTCCAAGTGATGGTAAGAGATCACTAGAGAGGAAGCTGCCGCTACGAGGAACACCCTCCATAGGAAATTCATCCATACAGAACCTCTTCAAGAAGTCTTTTACACACGAATACGACATGGTGTGTGTGTGTTTTCAAATTCCTCCAGAGGCTACAGTTGAGACTGCTAAAAAAACTTTAAGCAGAGGTAAGTCCCCTTCGAACGGTTATATGTATTGAACTTTAATTGGTGACTCTCGTGACACATGTTGACACTTTTTTTTTCCTACTTATATATGACTCTGCACGAAGCTTCTGCTGCTAGTGTGTCACTATGGTTGGAAGATAAGAGCGGTAAACATGTGAAAGGAGATTTTATATAGGAGTATATTTTTCCTGATTGAACTAGAAAGGTAAACCAGAAACAGACGGTAGAAAAAAAGAGGAAGTGCTGTAAGTGGCAGACATGAGAGACATTTTGTAATGCAGTTGCACTGCTGATGAGGAATCTGAGAGACAGAGAGAAGGAAAGAGATAGAAGAGGAAAGAAAATGGTAATGGTGCTTCTGGTTGTGTAAGTGTTATTGTTGGTGATGGTGGTGGTTGTGGGAGCTCCATAATGTATACATGCGTTGAGGTGTGTGTGATATATATAGCATAGGGACAAGGTCACAAGGCTTTGAAGAGATATGTTTCAATGAAAGTTTATGGTGTTTTCATTTCAAAGCCAGAATTTGGACCAGACAGCCGCAGTAGAATCCGGAGGGACTCAACTAATGATGCCATGTGGACCAATGGGAGGTTGTTTTAGAGGGCTTGACACTTCTTTCAAAGAAAATTGCTAAGCGTGCTTCACCAGGGTTTCAATCTTTACTAGGGTAAACTTTTTTTGATGAACTCTTTACTAGGGTAAACTTATAGTAAATGACCTAACAAATTTTATTTCTTCATGTAATAAAATTTGTAATATCTATAACAATACTCATAATAAGCTGTAAGATTGACATATCAATTTGTAAGATTTGAAACACATTAGTTTGTAAAATTTTTAAAATTAGGGCCTGTTTGACCAGCTTATAATTTGATCAACTTTTAACTTTTAACTTTTATATACAATTTTTTAAAATCTTTTTTTCCCCACATTTTTTTTCTTTTTTTTAAATTATAGGTATACTTTAGCACACTTTTAACAAAAAAATAGATAAATTGTTCTTAAACAGACACTTATGTCACTCTTTTACAAAACCTTGCGAACATAATCAATAAGTCTATGTACAAAAATAATTTCACACAAAAAATGACAAATAATTTCAAACCTTGTAAGCTATTAACAATAGATTAAAAAGTAATGTTAATGATAAAAACCAAATAAGAATTAGTAGTAGGCCAGATGAGTGCCAATAAAAGTTTGTCAACTCAATTGCTATGAGAAATTGTTGTGTCTATAGCTTTAGCATCGCTCAAAATATAATTTCTAGAGCTATCTTATTAATGTCAATTCTTTTAAAACTACACACTTTGTCACAACTTAATAGATACGATTTATTGTTGTGATTGTATGATTGATGAACCATCACTTTCACATGAACCTACTATTTTTTCTCTACTATTCACATTTTGACCACATTAAAGTGGTTGCAAAAGTTGTGGCACAAATATAAAAATTGTGTACACAAACTTTCTCTGCATATATCTTTTCACAACTAACAGACTGGTTAGACTAACAAATTGTGATTAGTCTAACATCGTTACATATTTCATATCATTTACTCAATTTTTTTTATGCAATATATCGACACACTAACATATAAAGTTGTGGGGTGTGAACAAGTGTGTACCTAGACTTTTTTGTAGTTTCTTCATTTTCTTATTAAGTGCCCAGGTTGTTTGTTTATGCAATGCAATAAGAGCCATACGTGTGAAATAAGATTCCCGCCATTTATTTTTAACCACCTCTCTCTCTCTCTTCTTGCGTGTGTGGGTGTGACCCGTTTGGAATCGACCGACCTGAGTGCTACAGATACTGATTTTCACGCCAACTAGTTCTTTTAGGCCCACAGCCGATGATTTGTTGATGATTATCTGTTGCTTATCGATTCCAAATTCCGAAGTGTTTTAAATAAAACATTTAGCTGCTAATCGAATGGTCGAGATTACTATCTTTATCTTTAATTGTTCATTATATTCTTTCCGTTCATTCCATGTTCTTCTTTAGACAAATTGATGTTACTAATGATTTTGAATGTTAAATTGCAATACAAAAAAAGCTTAAGAAAATATAAAATTGAGAGAATTCATGGAATCACGAAATGTGAAATTTTGAATAGAAAGGAATAAAGGGCTTTTAGTTCCTGACACTACAGAAATTTGAATAGTATTTTTTTATTCTATTTTTTTAAAGTGCTTTTAGTTGTTGAAAATATAAAAATTAAAATCATTCCTGAAAAAAGAACTAACTGTTCTGACAGTTTTTTTTTTTTAAAATTTTTATATATATACTTTTAAAATAAATGATTAATATATGCCATTAACCCAATTTTTTTAAAGAAAAATTGAAATTGAGTTGTAGTTGTAGTTGAAAGAAGAGAACACCATAAAATGTACTCGTGTATTTTGTACGTGTCAAGACGGCCAGTTTTCTAGAGAGTCCATGGAGAATCCTTCAAAGATCTCTTTCCCAAAGGTAGTGGAAGCGCAGATTTATGCCCACCGGCCCAAACTTAAGGACATCAGCAAAAAGAATGGGTGGGAATATGAATAAAAAAAATTTGAATGACCAGAAACAGAATGTTTTTCTTTAGAAGGTTAAAATATGAATAAAAAAATTTTGATCATTCCAAAATAATGATTATACTAACAATTCAAAATTAAATAATACATGAAAAAAATACAACTAGTCAATATTTCCAAAACAACTATTTTTATAATATCAACTTAATCATTTATAATCTATTAAAAGGAAACTAGACCCTTTTTCTTTTCAAAATCCCAAAAATCATCTATAGTTTTTTTTTTTTTTTTTTTTTTTGAGGGGGAAAAATCATCTATAGTTGATTCTAAAGTACTAAATTTAATGGCAACTCCATACTTAATATACAAAATCAAAGATTCCAATTAACAACTTCCTTTTTGTTAATATTCATTGTTGAAAATGCTTGTTCCATGCTTGTCATAAAAATTGGAATATTACGTACAAGTGCAATCACTATTTAAATAAGTTGGAAGACTATCGATTTTATGGTTTTTACTAGCTATTAACAAATGGAGCAATGGTTGAAAATGCTTGTTTCATGGTTGTCATAGAAATTGGAATATTAAGCACAAGTGCAATCACTATTTACATAAATAGACTATTGATTTTTTCGGTTCTTACTAGCTATTAACAAAAGGGAGCAACCGGTAACCTTCAACATCTCTCGTAACGTGTTATATCTTTTTTTCTTTTTTCTTTTTTTCTTTTTTTTTTAAAAAAATTTTTATGGGAAGATTGCATAAATTTTATTAAGAATGGAAAGCAACAAGTATATCATGGAGAAGACCTTGTTTAATAAAATAAGAATTCTCTTCAATTCAAACAAAGAAATCAGCAATGTCAAGAGCATGTTTTACTAGTAAATGAGCAGACCTATTATCTTGTCTACAAACATGAGATATATCCACACGAAGAAACTCATGTGAAACAGCCAATGAGCTATATACCAGAGCAGCAACCGCAAATGGTTATATCTTATTGAAAGCTAAATCCACACAAAATGTCTAATACATAACTAAAAAATCATCGGTCACCATTTGAATGACTAAAAAAATACCAGCTTACGAACTGAATCCCAGCAATGGAAATATTTAACAATTTCTAAAATGTAGATGTCAAACCACATTATGCTTATATTGATGAGGTTCAATTTTCAACAGTAGTTTTCTATGATTTGTGAAGTCTTATGGATAAAACTTGTTCACCAATAAATAATTATCATCAATTCTAAAATATTCATGTACCTTTTGAGGATCCATTGCCAAGATAATTATAAGAAACTTCATTAATGCTTATTAAATCAGTGATTCAATTCTTATATAATTGAGAATTTATTATAGCATGAAAAGTATCTAATCTTTAATGATGATCAATTAATTGTTAAGTCATCTCATTAATATAAAAACAATCAAACAATCCATTAGGTGGAACTAGGTAGATAAAATGAGAACATCTAAACCCTCAATATATATAAATATATATATATATATATATATATATATATATCATAGTGTTGTGCACATTCACAAGTCATAAGTTGGATTTTTCTTTGAGTTGAGATTTACTCTAATTAATTGTATTATTTCTTAAATATTAATTAAATTATTTATAACGATATTGGTTCAACTAAAAAAAAACCACTATCTTTTTTAGTTTATTGTTTGATCCCTTTTTAAAACCATAATATGAATGGCAACCCAATTGATGAAAGTGAAGAAAAGACCACATAGGAAACGAAATGAAAGTTGAGTGACAGAATATATATTTTTTAAAGGGATAAAATTGAAAATGGACCAAATTTGGAGAGTGTAATTTGCAATTAAAATTTATTTTTAAAAAATATTCAAAAAAAATTATATAGAAAAAAAAAGAAAAAAGAAAAAAAAAAGCCTCCTTGAACTTTTTGATAAACATAATAGATAACATTTTTGGACTGACATACCCTAAGTCAAATATGTTTTAATTTTACTTTACTTTACTTTACTTTACTATACCATTTTTTGACAAGACTTTACTTTAACATTTATTATCAATGAAATTCTTTTTTTTTTTTTTCCCTTATGTTAATTGATAAAGATTGCATTTGTTTTTATCACAAACTTTAGAAAACATTATCATTTTTTGCAAACTTTGCAATAGTTTTTTTATAGCTCAAGTGTTATTGGTTTAATATTATTCTTAATATTAGTATGGAAGAAGATTAATGTAAGAACTAGTCCCTATCTATCATTGTGTAATGTATTAAAGGCGTACTTCTAATCCAAACGGGGAAATGCTTGATTGTAAATTCTTGCGGTTTTAAAAAAGGCCAAGAAGAGAAGGGCTACCACCTAGTGAAAGGATATCTTGATTGTAAAATTTCATAACACATTAGGCCCTACACATTGATAAGGTCTACATGTTATGAGAGATCCGTTACATGCAGCAGGTACAAGATATACCTTCTTCACACCAAATATAACTTATAAGCAATTAATCCATTGTAAACTTTTATAATACATTAGGCCCTCTACATTAGTAAGATCCACATATTGTTAAATCCATTGCATGCAACGAGTACAAGATATACCTTCTCCATCACAATATATAACTTATAAGCAATTAATCCATTTTTAATTTTTTTTTGGCCCGGTGTAAGGCAAGCATGCTGGAGGGAACAAAGGACGTACGACACACAGACACGTTAAATCTTTGCAGCACTAAGTCACTAACACCACGTGCATTTCCGGCCAAAACAAAGAAAGCAAAAGAAGTACAACGTGCACCACATGTGCCTCAGAGTTGGGAGTTTGGTTCAACGAACCCTCTCCATTCGTTCTTTCTTTTTTCTTTTTCTTTTTTATTATATCAATCTAAAAGTTGCCAGCCTTGCCTGTGTCCTTGGCATTTGATAGTTTTGAAAGATTTCAAATTCAGTTCAATTTGGTAGGGATCCAATGCATCTCGCTTTTCACGCATAAAATTTAGATATAATTATTTGTGTATTGTACTTTATTCCACTAATTAAATTTAGTGTGAAATGAGGTAGTAATAGAATAGTTAATTCTGCCGAAAAATGAAAGTGGCAGTAAATATTAAATAGTAAATTGCAATACAAAATCTTGAAATTTTTACTCTTGTTTTTTTTTTAGCAGTAAACCAACATATATAGGTCAAGTTCCTCCATCTCTCCTTCAAAAAAAAAAAAAAATCCTCCATCTCAATGCTCCAAACCCATTTGGCTGTTCCAAAACTTCCAATGTGCATGGTGAAAATACGATCCGCACGTACGTTACATATTTTCATGGTTGCATTTTATATTATACTATTTGGAGATACAGATTGTAGTAATAACAGAATAGAGATTAGTTTTAACAATTATCAAACCAATGCAAAGTTACTAATTAAGCTGCACGATTGAAAAACTTGGTTGAAATGAAATCCTGGAAAAGAAATTAGAAAAGTTTCTAGTTTTAACTCCTCCAAACTGTTGATAGACGTATTTAGAAGGTGATTGATTACGAGTGTGCATATATATATATATATATAAATAACGTGATTTTTAAAAAAAGAAAAAGAAGTGGGGGTGTGGTATTCATGTGACTATCTAACTATAAATCTTTGACTTTAGATGCTAGATGTTTAACCCTGCAAATCCTACCTCAAAGAATTAAAAATAATAATTAAAAAAGAGATCAAAGAAGGAAGTTCCCGTGATGCATGGTTGGAAGGCTGCGGCCAAATATGAAGGCTGTAACTCTAAAATGATGGTTCATCATGAGATTTTCCCCAATTTTCAACTCCTTCTCAATCATGTGGTCCTTTATTCGGTTTACTATTTTTATCCCTTTTTGCTGAAAAGTATTGAACTATATATTGAAAGTATTATTCAACCAAGTTAAGCTCCCAAACTGCGATTGATGTGGCAGCTTGTATGTTAACCTCTAGAGCCTTGTAACTTTTGTTTTTGGATTGTATCAATTAGTAGTTATCATCATCTAAATTGAAAATTCTTGATTAGACCCTTAATTAGTTAGTTATGCATCAATCAATTAACATTCAATTAAGTTGATTTAGTAATTACAATTATGATAATAACCACAACCACAACAATAACTAAATATGTAAATTAAAGCAAGAACCAATAGACAAACATATTTGGTAACGAAGTAAAAAAACCAATGGAGAACAACTCCAAAGGAAGAAAACCCTAAGAGGGAAACAAACCCCAAACAAGGGAATCCATTATATGAGGAGAAGTTACAATCTAGTTCAAGGCGCTTGACCCCAGACACTACAACTAGTAGATGAATTAACTAATGCAAGCCACACTAGCTTCAGAACATCTAAATTCTTTGTACATGGATCTCTTCACTAACAACCCATCCGCGCGTGTTCACGACCAAAACCTTTAACTAACTCCAAGGACCCCTCCTTGAAGGTCTGATTATCGCAGTGTCACACTATAATTGGTGGTTTTGTGGTTTCACAGCTTGATGGTGCAAATAGGACATCAACACTGTTATGAAAGTCAACTTTCTAAACTCATGAGTTAAACACTTCAAAAATGCTTAGATTTTATTTAAGCTTGATAAGCCGGATTTGCCTTTAAGAGCCTCGTGAAATCAAGTTATAACATGTTTTTTATATGTGATGCAAGTACAGTATGAATTCCAAGGCAACCAATTTCAAAATTAAAACATATCATCTGAGTCTACAATTTTTGATTGAAAAAACCGCATATGAATTGCTATCAAAATCTAAATTTTGATCGATCAAACATCAATCAAATGTCTGACAAAACCTTGAATCTTGATTGATCGAACCTTGATGGAATGATAGTCAAAACCTAAACAGAATATCTTGTGTATGCTACTTCTTCACAAATTTTCCTTCAATATCTCAATGAAAATTACAGGCTAGGGTGTCCTACATTTTTGGCTTTTAACATGTTTATTTTCAATGGCAAGAAGATGAGAAGCTTTGTGTATATACCTTTAACTTGCCTTCTCAATGATCTCACATCCCTTTAATATATAGATGATCAAAGATGCTTTCACAAAAAACCATAACCTTAGGAAAATTTCGTATTGTAAAGCAAATTAACTATTAGGTTTAATAGGTTTAGTGTTGGCAACAAAGTGATTGAAGACACTGTATTCTAGATGCTACTGTTACTATTGTTTTTGGAGTTAATTGGAGATTCCAATTGTATCATAGGCGTGTCATCTGTAGAAGTAATCTGTAAAATTAAAGAGTGCAAACGTTCTAGTGCAGTAAAAAGTTGTTATAATAAATTGTTTATAAGTTGTAGAGTCTAGGAAAATATTTTCTTGAAATTGTAATAACTTCTCTTACTATAGTAGATTTGCTCTATCGGAGAAGGTTTGCTCCACTGTGGTTTTTCTTTGAAATGTTTTTTTCATTAGCTTTCCCACCGTATCACATTTTCTATTGTGTTCGGTTGTTACTTGCTTAACACGCTTAATTTTGTGAATTGACAAATTGCATATATAATTGAACTAGTTTACCAACTTAGCTAATTGATAAAATAATATTAATTCATCAACAGGGTCAATAACCCAACATTAACCATCCTTCCAAGATATCAAGTTATGGTGTGATCATCCTGATATACTTGAAAAGAATTGTGTGGGTGGCATTTGCTTCACATGGAGAAGTCTCTAATTTCATTTTGGTCAACAACATGCCGATTACACAAAGCCAGTAACAAAGCAGGCATGCCATTGAGGATGGGTTAGATACTTAGATATGACTCCCTATCAAAACAAAACAAAAACTCATAATATCTCCCATTTCAGTTACCCCGTCTGGCCTACCACTTCTAATCAAAATCATTACCACCCCCACCTCCTACACTCCCAAAAGAAAGGAGGCAAGATATATATATATATATATTAGGAAACACCATCCACTTCATTTGATAAGAATATATGAATGTATGTAATAATATATATATATATATATATATATATTAGGAAACACCATCCACATCATTTGTAAGAATGTATGAATGTATGTAATATAATATATAATTTCCCTAACATCACTCTAAACAAACCATATCTCGATTCAATTATTAAAATAAAAAATAAAAAATTGTTGACTGGAGATTGACTTTTACTTTCTCACTATTTTCATTGATCAGGCCCAACTTAAGTTGGCCCAGTCGTCGCACTGAAACCGACTTTGTCCTTCCTGACTGACTACGTCAATTGTCAACCAAACTATTACAAAAATGTTTTGTTTAAGTTAAATATCATTACTTGGCGGAAAGTGAGAATAATCCACCAATAATTAACGACGTTTATATGTTATATATCTACGTACCTTGAAATATACATACTGACATGATTGCGTGTTTGAAATACACTTACTGACATATTTATTATATGTTATATGAAAAATGTAAACTATATATCTCTTATTTATATTTTTCATATACACCTCGATCTCATCTCTATTATTATTGATTTTGTATTAAAATTAATTCATGTTTCTACCTTTTCAATTTTTAATACACGTGTTGCTAACAATACAAAAGAGAGTAGTGTACATAAAACGGTTGCAAGTTGCAAATCTGCAGTTCCTAATGGAATAGGTAACAAAGCAACATTTCCGCCCACTGACACTAAATCAGCACCCCCCAAATCAAACTGGTGCTTGTTGTTTTACCAAGTGTAACTGTGTATTTGGTAGAATAGGTTACTCGTGAAGGAAATGATCTTTACATGAAAATGAAAGATTTTGGAGTAACCAACACTACCTAACAATTATTTTTTATTTTTTAAATTTATAATAACACTACCTAACATAATAATATATGAAACGGAAGCTATATGATACATGATACTTACTTGCTTCATTAGATTTAAATATTTAAAAAATATATCAAGCAAAACGTTAATTAAATGTGTAAAATATGATACAGATTACAGGATACATGTTTTAATTATTCGATAATTTCGTAGCTAATAATAATTATATAAATAAAACTTGGTATAAAAACCAACTACAGTATCACTATATAAAAACTTCATTTCTAAAAGAAAAAGGTATACAACTTCAGTCAAATTATTACTTTTATGTAAGTATACATTAAAAAAAACGTTAATTTAGATGATTAGAGTTTAATACAATAGACACAAGCTTTTTAAAAAGCATATATATGTACATATAGGTAACTTACAAACTATACTATCCAATAAACAAGTCACTCAGCAATATTGACAAAACATAACATCGATCAAAATCGAGAATAAATCAAATTACACAAACTTTGACATTGTGGCTCTTTAAACTCGAGGGTTGAGTTAGGTGATTCGTATAAGTTTAGTCCATGGAAAAAAGATGCCAAATATATATATATGATCGATGTTCCCCACCACAAAGTGATTGGCCAGCGCAGCCCATTAATTTTTAATTTTAATTTTAATTTTTATAATTTTTATATCGAGGATGCCAAGCTAGGGACCAAAGATAAATATTGCCGTCAAACTAGGGTTTATGCATCTTCCAACATGAGGTGTTAGGCCAGTTACATGTACCATAAGTGTGGCATTTTGCAATCATCTCATGTGATAGACACATTTTCTTGGTCCACAATTTTGTTAGTGGTAGAGACTTGCACCTATCTGTTTACTCTAAGATATATATCGAAATGGTTTTAAATTTTTAATGGACATGGAAAAACGAATATCCCAAATGCACAATGACATAAAAATGCCACATGTTTAATATTAGACGCCTCGTTTTTTTTTTTGTAGGAAGAAATGTTTTTTTGTGAGCTTGATATATATCTATTTGCATTGTTTGATCCAATTATATCATTCTTTTTTGGTACTAATGAAACGAGTTTGAAATTATGTTTAAGCTAGATTAGCTTAAACGTAGAAAAGACAAAAATAGTGATATACTAAAAAAAACGAATCCTCATCCAATCTTTGGGTAAGGACTAAGGAAAGTCGAGTGGTCTATCTCACTGAAAGTGCCAAACTCGGTAGTGTGGTACATTTAATCAATTGATACGCACTTTTTAAGATTCATTTTCAATCATAGTGTTTGATTATATAATATATATACATGGGGTCATATTTATAATGATTCTGACATGCAGCCATTATATATTGGCCTTACCATATATACCAAGTTGCTTCTTAATGTGTTGCAGCGAGGCTTCCGGCGAGCCTGCCATTGTGCTGGTTGCTATAATGAATAATGATCATAGGTGTAAAGGTTGTACTATTCATATTCAAACTAAAATCATGCATGTGAACGAAATTGCAGTTTTTGTAAGGAGCGCAAAGGCGACAAGTGGTTCTTGGGGATTAAAAAGAAACAACAATCAAACAATCAAACAAAATAAATATGACTGCCTAATATGTTGATATGGGAGAAAGGTCTATGCAGTGAACATGATCCTCTTATTTTGACTTGAAATTAAGCAGATTCATTTTATAGTTAAAACTTGATTTTTTGGATTTAACTATGTAATAGAGGTGAACATCGGTCCGCACGGTCGACTTTTAGGCCATTTTTTAACCGAACCGTGAAGGCCGGTTTGGCCATAACCAAGAATGATATGGCCCGTTGGGTGTCGAAATTTTGGCCTTTCTTGGTCAATCCTAGAAGGTTTGATAGGCCGGTTATATCGGTTACTAACAATATCTAAAATCTCAGTTACACACAAAAAACATAGATACATAATAATAATATTAATAATTAGTTGCTAACCGGTGCAATACACGGTATTATTTAACATAAATGTGTAAAATTTATATTGTTTTTAATGTTAAAGTGAAAAGTAAAATTATCATTCTCTCAATAACTCAAATGATATTTCATTCCTATGTTAAAGTGAAAAATAAAATTATCATTCTGTCAATAACTCAAATGATATTTCATTCCTAAATAACATCTATGTACCTCGATGGACAAGTAGAAACTCTAGAAATTCAAGCTCACCAAGCTCTCTTGTAGACTTGTGTTGTATTTGTACCTCCTTAGGGTGGTTTTCTATTCTTTGTCGGTTAGCCACCAATTAGGTGAAACTTTTAGACTAACAAAGAATTGGTTGGAGTTTGTTATGGCCATTGGCTAAATCAAACATTTTCATTTAAAAGTTAGGACCAACAAAAATATAGATTGAAAGGAAATATAATGCAGCGTAGGTGTGTAGAAGTAGAATCTATAACACACAAATACTACAACTCTTCTAGTAAACCTAAGTTCTACAAAAGCACTAGGCTAATAGGCAAAATAATAGAGAAAACCTCTCTAGCAAACTTTTATTAATCAACACATAACCATAATCAACCTCTCTATAAAGAGTATTTATAGAAATAGAATTTCTCCTACTCCTTTTAGGAAAAAAAAAAAAACCTACTTCTACTTGAGAAAGGAAAAACAATTTAACTAGAAAAAGAAAAACAATTAAAATCCTCATTCAACTATGAAAAAGAAAATAACATAAAATATCTTCCTTAACCAATCTGCATCATTCTCTCGGGGTTGGGGAAAACTCGTCCTCAAGTTTTGTGGCAATCTTCCACGATCAATTGGAACCCCGAATAATCCTCTCCATCCTATTCTTCTGTATAAGAAAAGACGAATTAATATGCTACTTATCAATCTTTTCTCACTCATAATAAATCTTGATGTACGAATTTTTATTCTTAACCTCTTTTGCCACAGCGCGATATAAGAAGCAAGTACTAAAAAAGAATCCATGCACACATCCATAAACTTCATATTTCCTCCTCCACAAAGATTACTTAAAATCACTCGTTTACGCCTTTTGTTGACCTCTATCAATTCTTGTTTAATAAAATCCTCCTAGAAGGGATCAATAACCTTTTGTTTCTGAATGTCGAAAGTCTCATCAACAATGTGAGTTATGAGCTCATCTCGTATGCATAGTTCTTAGAACTGGACTGGACCGGGAGGTCGGACCGTGAAAACTGGGAACCAGGATGAAAACTGGTTTTTTAAGCATAAAGAACCTGGCATATGTGACAATTCTGTGAACCCTTAAAACCGGGGTTGGACCGCACGAACCGGTGGCAAGAACTGTGTAGTCCAACCCCTTAGCAATTTTTTTTTTTTTAATAAAAACAACTTAACACAATTTTATTCTACTTAATTAAATTATCCATCTCTTACAAGGAATAAAAAAAAATTATAATTAAAATCCTTCAAAGATATTCAACTTTACTTCAAAAATTAATCATAAATTTTAATGTTTTCATGGTTATTATTTTATTTTATTAACTTTCTTATTTAATTATTAAATATATGTTTGAAAATCATTAAATTCCCCTCACATATATAGATATATTAGTCAATTTTGCTAGTTTTATAAATTTAATATATATATTTAGGCTTTACTTAATTATTAAATTAATTATGACGTCATCTCGGTTCGACCCTGGTTTGATCTCAAAAACCTTAAACCTCTCCCTTTTACGGTTCAATGAATGATCCGGGTCTGAAAACCTTGCTCGTATGTATATGACTTTATTTTTATCAAGCTCAATCTTTTCTCCTTAACTAAAATCTTCAGGATAGTCATCATAAATTGGTGGAGAATCCCAATCTACTAGACAAACTCTTTCAATATATTCATCATCCTATTTGATACCGCAACCCTCCTGCTCGATATCAAGATCCTCCTCCTCCACAAAATATGGATTTGGATGGTAGTTTTGAGGTTGATTCCAACGGCTAAGGCGGTGACCTGCTTTGATAGCGCATCAAACCACTCCTTTATTCGTTGAAAGAACGTCTCTAATTGCGCATCGTGTGTAACCTCATCGCATTCATACATATCATTTATGGCAACAGGTCATAGTAGGAACCTAGCCTGGCTCTGATACAAACTGATGCAGGAAAGGGGTGTAGAAGTAGAATCTATAACACAAAAATACTACAACTCTTCCACTAAACCTAAGTTCTACAAGAACACTAGGCTAATAGGCAAAATAATAGAGAAAACATCTCTAGCAAACTTTTATTAATCAACACATAACCATAATCAACCTCTCTATAAAGAGTATTTATAGAAATAGAATTTCTCCTACTCCTTTTAGGAAAAGAAATAATAAACCTACTTTTACTTGAGAAATAAAAAACAATTTAACTAGGAAAAGAAAAACAATTAAAATCCTAATTCAACTAGGAAAAAGAAAATAACATAAAATATTAAAATATTTTATTCTTCCTTAACCAATCTGCATCAAAATATAGAGACCCAAATATCAAAACAAAAGAAAATCAAGATAATTCAGTCATTCTAAAAAAATATAATTTAATATAATGTCTAGTAGAAATAATTATCATTAATTAGTGTAAAACATCCAATATAGTACGAATAATAACTAGTTCAATGATTATTCATAAACCCAAACACCAATAAGTTGATTATAAATATGGTGACAATATTGGAATTTAGTATCACCTCCTTGATTTGTCAAAACATGATTATAATTTGAAATTGATATAAGGAGAGGATAATGAAAAGATATTGAAAATTTAATTAAGATTAATTCAATCTTTCAAACACACCTATTGAATTCAACAAAATAGAATATGATATTTTAAATTCAGATGCTAAACACATTCACTTTTAATCATGATTGCCTACCGCGCAAAATTAATGAATATAAAAGATTGATTTCATAAACAGAAGCAGTGGCTCACCAGAACTCAGGAAGTTCATCTTTTTACTTTATGTTTCTTGTTCTTAAATTTTAAATTGTAATAAGTTCTACAATAAAAAGATCAATTGCAAAAAATTTATTGGATAAAATACAATAACTCAACGTACTAAATCTGTTGTTTAATGTTCCCAACTGTTGAATATGATTAGTCACGATGCTGCTCTTTACCTTAGTTTGTTCTCTTTCTTTGTTGATAGCAGCCAATCTAAAAACCACACACACACACACACAAAACCCTATATAGGAACACTCCAACATACGCAATTCTCATCAAAAAAATAAAATAAAAGCAATCTATATATTCATTCCAAGAAATATTAAACAAACATTTCTAGGAAACAAAGAGGGAGAGTGGAAAGTCAACCTTCACCGAGGAGAGGGATGCAATGATACTAATAAGGTTTGATGTTTGTGTTGGTGCTATAAAGGGAGGTTTGTATGCGAGAAAGAAAAAAACCCTAAGGATTTATGTTTGTGTTGGTGCCATACAGGGTTCTTGTGCAAGAAAGGAAGAAACCCTAAAGGTTTTTCTTTTAGGGTTTTATAAAATAAAAATTAAAAAAAATATTAATGAGGTCTAAATTTGTGAGGCTTGCAAAGCTGATTTGTCAAAGTTTTAAATGGTCAACAAAAAGTCAAAGACATTGGTTTTATAGTATAATAATAATAATAATAATAATGAAGGGATGGGGGCATTCTCGTCGATGCTACTACTGGAGACTAGGTTGACACATCCAAAATCTCAGTGGCAACAAAGATTCAAGGAGGTTGGAGTTGATGAGTGGCAACCATAGGGGAGGATTCAATTCACTGTTAGTGACACTAAGGATGGGAAGGAAATTTAAGAGAGCGGGAGAGACTGAGAGAGAGAAATCAAAGTGAAATTGACATAAAAGAGGGAGAGAAATTTTATTAGGGTTAATTAGGGACAAAATGGCATCGTTTAGTTCAACATTAAAGGTCATAATTTTGCTTAAGTTATACACACACACATTGCCTAGTTCGGTACACATTGAAATGCAAGATCCATCACCAACGATTCTAACTGACATCAAAAAGTCATTTGTACCTTTGATTACTACCCCATAGACCATCAGCAACCCTTTACCTTAGTGCAAACGGCACAACAGTGACTTAATATGTCAATCCAGGGTTTGAATAATCCTATTATATACAGAATGTCACATCATTTATAATTTTAGATGATATGAAACTTAATATATCTTTAGATTTGCAATATCTAATCTAAATAATAAACCATGAATAGATCCATTTTAAATGGAGATGATGGGTGTTAGTTGCTTGTAGTGTCTAACAATGGAGTAACTTGCATTTTTTAATGAGTTTAAATTTGTAATATCCTTGCTAATAATAATTAGTTTTAGATTTCACCAATGAACTCCCTAAATTATTTTAGAGATGCAATTTCCCCCATGGTTTAAATTTCCTTAATTTTATAATATTTAAGCTTCATCTTTAGTCTCTACATGCTTATCACATTACCATAGAAAATGTATAAAGAAAAACTAGCCTCTAAGCACACACGTTGCGTGTGCTCAGAGGCTCTTCTATTTTTTTGGGAAAAAATTAATAATTTACATCTATTATAATTTGGAAATTTATTTTTTATTTTTTATTTTTAAAAATAAAAAGGGATAAAATTTAGAGTTAAGCAATAATTTCTTTTAAGATGAACATGAGGGGAAAGAAGGCTAAATTTTAGGAGTTCTCTTAGTTTTTTGTTTTTTATTTTCTAAATTGGGGGTGTTTTACTTTTATTCAAATGAAAAAAGAATTTTAAAAAATGCTAAATCTTATGGAATAAAAAGATGAACGTGAAGGAAAAAAATCCTAAATTTTAGGATGAGTTCTCTTTTTGAATTCAAAATGAAATTTGTTATTTGACATTTATAACCCTATTTCTAAGAGAATTTATCCTTTATTAATGAGGGTATTTTTGAACCATATAAAAGTTTAGTTCAAAGAGGAGAATCCTCTTATAAATCGTATAGATAAGTTGGTGATCATAGGATAATACAATAACTATGCAAATTTTGAAATTAAGTATAACAAAAATTGGAGAAACTTTATGCCTTATATATATGGTAAAGGAACTTGCAATTGAACTCAGACAATAGAGATTGATTGCTCAAATTTAAAGCTTAAGAAATATTGTAATTATTCTCATAGTTTAGGTTTAAGGGATTGATTACTCAAATTTAAAATTTAGGATTAGGAGATATTATAGTTTTTTTTTTTTTTTTTTTTGAGAAAAAAAGAGATATTATATATATATATATATATATTGAGAAAATATTATAGTTGATTTCATAGGTTAAGGAATTGACTGTTCAAAATTGAAATTTCTAAGATATTGTAATTAATTTTATAATTGGAGGGTTGATTGTTCAAATTTAAATTTATGTTATATTGCAATTGACCTCATAGTATACGGAATTGATTCCATGGGTTGAAAATTTATGAGATATTGTAAATAAGGTGGAAAAATGCATATTACACCTAATAAAATCTAGTTTAATGTAGGCTCCGTTTGGTGGGGCGTTTTCTAAATGAAAACCCGTGTTTTTGATCAAAAGCACTAAAAACTATATGTTTGGCATTACGTTTTTTGAAAAATTACGGGTAAAAAACGCAATTATCATAGTCGGTTGAAGCTTGAAATTCCTAGAATAAGTCTTGCCTGCTACCTTGCTATCATCTATCTCCTCTAGGCCTTGCCACTATCTAATTTTGCTTAGCTTTGATGAAATTTCTTCTCTCTAGCTTTTTTCATTAATTGAATATTTTGGGCACGCAAAAATTGGAGCGCAAGCAAAAATTACTTTGGTATGGGATGAGGTTGTGGGTGACACAAAGAAGATGAATCAGGAGAAACTTGGATGCAATTGAATGAATTTTTTTAGAGATTACCAGGTTAGATGTGGACCATGTGATTGGCAGTAGAGGATTTTTGTCCAGCTACCCAGCAAGTGAAGGAGAAGCTTGTGGTAGTAGGAGATAGACATTGGGAAAGATAAAAATTAGGTGTCCTTCTTGTGTAATTTTTTTTTATTATAATAACAAAAATAAATTACACTATTAATTAGAACCATATTATTATTACTACTTTCTTTATTAATTTTTTTATGGGACATTTTCTTATTATTAAATTATTAAATAAAAATATATAAATATATATATATATATATATATATTATTACTCTTATTATTATCATTACAACCTAGCTTGTCATGTCCTTTTTTGTAATTTTTTCAAAACAACAATTTTAGAGCAACATGTTTTACCGAACACTCAAATATAGTTTTAAAAACGCTATTTTTTGAAAATACACTTTTTAAAATATCTTACACAAACGGAACTCGTAATAATTTGTTTCTTTTTATCAATTATTTCTAGAATCCTATAGCATTATTTTACACTTTTCTGATTTCTCTATATTCTTCAAATATTTCTTTCTTTTTTCTTGCCCCTTTTCTCTTAGTTACAATGATGTGTCGAAAGTAGACTGGTTCCAAACAAAAATGCTGAAGTACTTTTTCTTTTCCCTCAACTCTTTGACCCTCGTAACAATATGATGACCTTTCCTTTTGTGAGAGAGAGTTCTGGCAAGATAATATTACCAAAAGAAACCATTAATCGGCTATTGAGCCTAATCTTAAAGGATAATTGCAAGTTTCCACTATAAGTTGTCCACTACTTTGACACTATCACCGTCAACGTGAATTTAAAAAGTAATGCCATTTTTCCAGTAATGATGGTCTCTCCACAACCTTAGGGCCTGTTTGGGTAAGGAATTTTCGTCACTCAATTTCCATCACTCAATTTCCATCACTCATCACTCATCACTCATCACTCATCACTCAATTTTTCACATCCGTTTACCTTCATCACTCAGTTTTCATCACTCACTATTTTTCACACTATTTGGAGGGCCCACACCTGTCATGGTACAGTGTTTTTTTTTTTTTTCACTAGCAGCTTCTTCTTTTTTTTTTTTTTTCCCCTCCTGGGTTGGCTGTTCGGTCTGGGTTTTTTTTTTTTTTTTTTTTTTTTTTTTTTTTTTTTTTTTTTTTCTTCACTAAGTTTGGTGAGTCTAGGTACTTAAAAATAAATAAATAAATAAATAAATAAATAAAAAGCCAACGCCAACCCCAAAAAAAAAAAAAAAAAAAAAAGCCAACGCCACCAAAAAGAAAAGAAAAAAAAGAGACAGCCAACGCCAACCAAAAAAAAAAAAAAAAAAGCCAACGCCAACCCAAAAAAAAAAAAAACAGCCAACGCCAAACCCAGAAAAAAAAAAAAAAAAAAAAAAAAAAAAAAAAAAAACACAGCCAACGCCAACCCAGAAAAAAAAAAAAAGTCAAAATGTGGTCAAAAGTTGCGGCTGTGGGTCCCTCATGTGTGTTTATTTACGGAAATGCCATTGAGTTATGAGTTATGGAAACTGAAAACAGCCTTTTGTTGTTTTCAGTTTCCATAACTCATAACTCAAAAATCAGAGAATTGAGTGATGGAAACAGAGTTATGGAAACAGAGTTATCGTTTGGCCAAACAACCTTTTTGTTATGGGTCCCACTATTTTTGAGTTATGAGTTATGAAAACTGAGAATTGAGTTATCAAAAAACTCAATCCAAACGGCCCCTTAATATCTCCTAAGCAAACAAATCTGCTCGTAACTACCATTTTGAATACACTGAAGAAGAATATATATATATTAAAGTTTTTAGTTTTTGACTTTGCACTATAGGTCAATTAATATGTGCCTATGGCATTTTTTAATGGAAAATTTAAGAGAGTTATGATACTATACAAAGTTTAAGTTATTTCACCCCAAATCCAAATGATCAAATAAGTGATTAGAGCTTAGAGATTTGGACTAATAATGTCTAACATGAAACCCCCCCAAACCAAAACTATCTGCCAAATATATTAAATTTCAAATCTTAAGCTAGTATTTCTGTAATATTTATGGAAACATATACATATACATAAGTGATTAGATGCATCTTCACTGCCAGTTATTTCAAGATTAATGCTTCCAAAGTTTCATTTTTTTGAATTAACTCTCAGACCAAGCTATTGGATTTGCAAACAACTAACCTGACCAGAAACCTTCCTAAACCTGTGCTAGTTCTACCTTATGCCCACACTGGGAAAAGTTGGTAACAACAAGCCGTGGCTCAAATCGTATCCTCGAGATTCCAATATGGAAGGAGCTATTTTGTGATAGAGTGGGTGAATAATTAGGCTGGCTGAAGATTTGTAATGAAAAAGCTACTCATGCTTTTACATATTCTAAGAGTACGTTTGGATTGGGCGTTTTCTGCCCAATCCTGCGTTTGCGTTTTTCCATTTTGTTTTTTTTTTTTTTTTTTTTTTTCACGCGTTTTGAGTGTTGCGGTTACTGTTCATGCACTGTTCAATGAACAGTAGCCGCAAACTTTGACTTTTCAAAATTTTTTGGACCAATCACAGCACATCGTGTACTGTTCACGGACCCACAAATTTCACTTTTCAGCAACTTTTTCATTAAAAATGGGTCCCACGATACTATTCACACATTTAAAAATTATTTCGCTACAGTGTTTTTCAGTTTTCAGTTTCAGTTTTCAGTTTTCAGCTGTATCCAAACGCACCCTTAGTATCAATTTTTGTGAGTTCCAATTAACTTAATTAGTAAAATTTTTTGCTATCGAATAAAAAATTTGAAATTTAAATTCTGTTTACACAAAAAATCAATTATATATATATATGATAATAAAAAATAATCATTAAGAGCAGACACTAAACATATTTGCTAACAAAAAAAAAAAAAGTGTATCAACTTTAATTATGATATTATACGGATTCCACTACTAGGAACAACTCCTTGTTAGTCCTTAAGTTCTCCATTGAACGGAAATAAAGCTGACAAGTACCTTTTTGTCCCCATTGTTGGGTCAAGATGCAATCAAAGCTAGCTAGACTTCATTGGGGTTCCATCTTAGAACAATTATATATTTACGCATTACCTAGGAGACAACATGGTGCGGTATTTAAGTGGGGTGCAGTTCAAGCATATCCTATATGAGAAAGATTTGAGTACGCGGGAAAATACTTATATGATTTTTTTTATTTTTTTTTGGTAGAAATATATCATATATGACTATCCAAAAAAAAAAGGATTATATCATGTATGCTTCCTTACATACATACACACACAAACATACATGGCTCATTTACATATAAACACAAACATACATGGCTCATTATATATTTATATTATGCGTTGGGCCTTTAGTTCTTTGTGCTCGAGAAAGATCTCCATTTCCTTGATTCCATCCTCTCTAATAAAGAATTTGGATGGTGGAGTAGATGGTCTTTCTTCCTCAAATTTCTGTATTTGCTTTCTTTAAAAAAATAATGTTACTCAGAAAAAACAAAATATACACAAACATACAACATGATACATATAAAGCAGAGCCAGGGGTTCAAGGAGGAATTGCCCCCACAGTCCCACCAAAAATTCGCCCTGTCCCTTCTCTATTATTATAGAACAACAATCCCAAAATTTTAATATCGATTATAGATTCTCATCAAACTAAGCTGTAGAGTCAATCACAAATATTCTTTTCCATTATTCTATAATGTCCGAAGCCATACTTTCTATTATTTGCTTAGTTGATGTCATTTTTTACAACTACTAATTTTATTTTAGGTCTTTTTCTTTTTTCTTTTTCTTTTCCTTCACTCGAATCAACTCACTCTCCTTCACTAGTTAATAACTATCCTTTGCACATGAGCAAACTATATATGACACTTCCACATCTCACTTGTTTTCACACTAGCTATAGCCTCGTCATACATATCCTTTAATTAACTTAATATACTTCAAAGAAACTCATTTCTTTTCTAAAATCACCACATAACATCTCTAGGTATCCTGTCATACTTTTTTCTCTAGGTTAATTAATAAAACTCATTTGGAGATCTTTATAGGCTTCTCCACATTTCTCCATTAGACGTTACAATAAGAAACTTGCTTAAATGGTAGATTGCCTTGGCATAAAACTAAATTAATTCTCTAATATTTTTATTTCATGTCTTAACCTAAGTTGAATCACTCTCTATCAAAGTTTCATAGCACTCATAACTCATAAGCTTATTCCAAAATAATTTGTATAATGTTGAATATATGTATTGCTCTTATAAATAGGTATTAGAGTGCTTATCCTTCACTCACTAGAAATGTTAACACTAGGAATTCTATTTAAAATGATCAACTTCAAACCTAAAGGACTAAAATGATTTTTGGGCAAAGTTACCAGACTAACATTATCAGTTTCAAACTTAAAGGGCTAAAATAATTTTTGGGCAAAGTTATTACACTAAGATTACCAACTTCAAACTTAAATAACTAAAATGATTTTTAGGCAAAGTTAGTGGGTGTAAATTGCATATTTTTTAAGACATTTATCAATGATTATACTTATCATATTTCTTGTAAGGACTCAATTTGTAACGACCCCAAACTGGTATTGGGTTCGTATGTTTAAGGCCCAAACAATAAAATTTGTAAAGCGTGGGCTGAAAGGCTAGGCCTTGGTCACCGGACAGTGGATGGTCATGATACTCATACAAAGGCGAACCATGTTTGCTCAAGAAGTCTTTCTCCTCGGCATGGCGTGGGAGGCTCTACTTCTTGGCCTTTTTTCTCAGCCCCTTCTCTGGATTGCTTACTTCTCTTTTTATATTAGCCTTTACCCTTCCTCCAACGTCCACGTGTAGGTTCAGCTTTCCAGGGCTGATACTTGTCCCATCAGCCCATACCCAAAGTGGTTGGGAGTGGTTGTAAAAGCTGAAAAGTATTGCTCTATCTAGCGCAGAGTATTTAATTGCAGTAATGGCAGCCTTTCATTTGTCCTTTGTTGCCATATTGTCCAGAGGTCCTTTCTCCATCAATGTGGAGGTGTTCAGTTTTTCCTTAAACTGTTCATATACCGTACTTGCCCTTTCTTTCAGGAGCGCGTTGGGATGCCGAGGACAAAATCATCATCGACTATATCTCTAGGCCATTTGGACTTTCACTATATGTCCTCGGCTATATCCCTCATCGGCTCGGGCCTTGGGCCCTAAAGTAAAGTGAGCTGGGGTCACAAGTTCTCTGGCCCCACAATAACCCCTCAAAATCCTGTTGTCCGGCCCCTCGGACGGAGAGGAGGGTTTTGGTGACATCGGGTCTATGTCACGGCTTGTCAAGCTTTGTCCTTCATTAATGTCGGTGTCTCTTCATTTGCCTGGGAAATGCTCTTGGTTATGAGACATTCCTTAAGTTTTACTCACGTCGTGCTTTTACCGTTTTATTACACGAGGTGCGTCTTTACTAAGTTCCCTTCATGAGGCAACGCCAATCCAATGGTTGTAGACGGTGTTGGGAGTTGAGTGGGAATTATCTCATTTGTAGCTTTTCTTGGAAATCTGCACAGACTTAATACCACCAAACTTGCCTTCCATATAAGAAGCAAGGTAGGAGGTCATTTCCTTTACGTACAAACCCCTCAATCTTTTCAAATTCCCAAACCACCTGCTGCGCTCAAAGTCCTCACTGCCAGTGGGATTAAGCCTTAAGGAGTGACGTGGTTGGGGCAAAGATGGGGGTGAAGGGACCACACCCTCTCCAGAAGCACTGGGTCTCTCCGAGACTTAAGATGGCCCGGTCAGGGCAAGGAAGACAGAGACTCAAAACATTTCTCCCCCTTGATAAGGCGGGAAAGAAGCCTCTTCTTCCTTTAGCCAAAATCCGAAGCAGGTGCTGGTCGCATCAGATTTTTGGTGCGATAGCACTGGAGTTGCTCATCGTCGGTACCATCCGCTCTCTCTCGAGCGCTGCTAACATGGCATTAGCCTGATGGGAGTCAGAGCTGGCACGGGGACCAAGCATCCCCGCTTCCTCCTTTCCTCCTTCTCTAGTGCCTCCTTTTACCTCCGCTTCTTCTCCTCTTCCATCACTAGGGGCATCTTGGTGCTTCTGCTTCTTTTTCTGCCTCTTCTCCCCTTCCATTAATGGGGTCATCTTGACAAGCTTAGTCGCCACAAGAGCAAAATTTTGAAAAATTTATCGTTCCCTTGTATCTTTTTCCTTTTTGCTTTTCTTTTTGCTTTTGTAGTTAGCTTTTGGTATAGGCTTACTTAAGTCCTTCATTGTACGTTGTACTATTTCTTTGTATTAATAAAAGATGACTTTATTTTATTCTAAGTATTCTTTCTTTTCTGCAATAGTTATATTGTGAATGGATGTGCTATATATATTTTTTATTCTGAACGATACTTAGGACCGAAACCCTTGTTAACAAAAAGCTATTATTTTGGACTTATTGAGACTAACAAACACAATAATGCCGACCTGAAAAGGTTATACATATAAAACTAACCAAGATAACAGTTGAATGCTCTGTATTGCGTATGAGGTGATCATCTGAGGATGGGTAACCCAAAATGAACTATCCGAGAGGATCGCCGAGTACTAGGGTGCTTTGCCTCGTTCCTAACAACATTCATAGCCTTAACTATTTTTGGCATCCGGTCCGAGGACCGAAGTATGACTGTACCGGACCTAAACACTCGTTTGCATTAGTTCCCTTAGAACTAGGGATCCGAGGATAGGTCGGGACTTCCATTCTGTCTAGGACTTAATCCATTTTCTAATGGCTAATCTTAGATTCTCTTTAAGTAGTTGGTTTCCCCATAAGTTTGAGTCCGAGGACCATGCAATACCTTAGTTCTGTCCAAAACTTAGATTTTCTTTAAGTAGTTAGTTTCCCCATAAGTTTGAGTCCGAGAACCATGCAATACCTTAGTTCTGTCCAAAACTTAAATTTTCTTTAAGTAGTTGGTTTCCCTATAGGTTTTAGTCCGAGGACCATGCAATACCTTGGTTCTGTCCAAAACTTAGATTTTCTTTAAGTAGTTGGTTTCCCCATAGGTTTGAGTTCGAGGACCCTACAATAGCTTGATTCTATCCAAAACTTAGATTTTCTTTAAGTAGTTAGTTTCCTCATAAGTTTGAGTCCGAAGACCCTACAATACCTTGGTTCTATCCAAAACTTAGATTTTCTTTAAGTAGTTGGTTTCCCCATAGGTTTGAGTCCGAGGACCATACAATACCTTGATTCTGTCCAAAACTTAGATTTTCTTTAAGTAGTTGGTTTCTCCATAGGTTTGAGTCCGAGAACCATACAATACCTTAGTTCTGTCCAAAACTTAGATTTTCTTTAAGTATTTGGTTTCCCCATAGGTTTGAGTCCGAGGACCATGCAATACCTTGGTTCTGTCCAAAACTTAGATTTTCTTTAAGTAGTTGGTTTCCCCATAGGTTTGAGTCCAAAGACCATACAATACCTTGATTCTGTTCAAAACTTAGATTTTCTTTAAGTTTCGAGGATTAGCCCCTCGGCCAAGGTGTGGGGCGTTGACCTGACGTTGGAAGCCCCTAGAATTGCCCGGGCCACTGGTGCTTCGAAGTGTAGCCCCTAGTGGAACTTCATATTAGGGCAACAGCAGTGAGCTGCTGGAAGCAATGGAGGGGCTTTCGTAGGCCCTTGTTTGACAGGAGCTTGATCCACCGCCTGTGCCAACGCACAAGCCTTCCCACAGACAACGCCATTTGTAAGGACTCAATTTGTAACGACCCCAAACTGGTATTGGGTTCGTACTTTTAAGGCCTAAACAATAAAATTTGTAGAGCGTGGGCTGAAAGGCTAGACCTTGGTCATCGGACAGTGGATGGTCATGGTACTCATACAGAGGTGAACCATGTTTGCTTAAGAAGTCTTTCTCCTCGACATGGCCTGGGAGGCTCTGGTTCTTGGCCTTTTTTCCCAGCCCCTTCTCTGGATTGCCTGCTTCTCTTTTTATATTAGCCTTTACCCTTCCTCCAACGTCCACGTGTAGGTTCAGCTTTCCAGAGCTAATACTTGTCCCATCAGCCCATACCCAAAGTGGTTGGGGGTGGTTGTAAAAACAAAAAAGTATTGCTCTATCTGGCGCAAAGTATTTAATTGCAGTAATGACAGCCTTTTATTTGTCCTTTGTTGCCATATTATCCAGAGGTCCTTTCTCCATCAATGTGGAGGTGTTCAGTTTTTCCTTAAACTGTTCCTATACCGTACTTGCCCTTTCTTTTAGGAGCGCGTTGGGATGCCGAGGACAGAATCATCATCGGCTATATCTCTAGGCCATTTGGACTTTCACTGTATGTCCTCGGCTATATCCCTCCTCGGCTCGAGCCTTGGGCCCTAAAGCAAAGTGGGCTGGGGTCACAAGTTCTTTGGCCCCACATTTCTATTTTTTATTTTTTCCTATATATCATAATTGATAAGTTGTATGCTCAATTTCTTTAGATTTCTCACCTACTTAGTCTCCTAAAAGCACATTATGTTTATTCTCCTACTATTTCAATTAGGTTATCTATTAAGGCCATTATATTCCAGGTGTCTATATGAATCATATTCATCCATTCATAATAAATTGACTACATTTTATGTTTGTCATCTCCTTACCACAACCCTCCTCTCTTTTTTTAGGATTGTGACAGACTAGGAACAAACACTAAGTATAGATACAGCATAGTTTTCTTCCTATTTCATGCCTTTTTTTTTATGTCTCTTTTATATCACAAACTTCATTGAAAAAAATATAAATAATATCTATCTATTTTGTTTTTATTTGATTTTGATAGCTACAACAACGGGGTAGGGGAGATTCAAACTCCGATTCTCCTCATAAAATGAAAGAAAGAAATATCAGCAAACTATAAGACATTTGATAAGGAGATGAAAGTATAATGTGTAAAAAATTGACAATTATATCCTTAATTTATTGAACTCTATACTTGAGAACCATGAAGGGAAAAATAGGAAGTACATAAAAGTTTATTGATGGGGATAAATACAAGTGTTACTGGTCCTTATGTCATTGTCCAAAACACAAGAGAAAATTATATCAGCTTGGCCAAGAATGAGAAGACATAAAGACACATACATGAACGACCAAGTCATGCAATAAAGGGAATTCTCCATAGATGAGTGTATCTACAGACGACATGTACATAGACGAATGAATCATACTTGGTGAGTTTTGTAGAAAATCCTCCATTAGACTCAGATGAGCAAAATATGACACGTTGCATGATACGTGGAAGAAATTCCATGTACGACGCCCCATCTAACCCATTTTCTTTGTCAACCACCAACATTACCCATGATGATGATGGGTCTGAACAAGTAGACCCACATCTAACTCTCTATGAAAGGAATAAATTTCATTCTCCCAAGGTAAGTTTTAACCATTCACTATTTTCCATTCTTACGACAAGAGAAAATTGACTTAACCATCAGAGAGTTCTTGGCCGGGTCACACCGGTCACCTTTAATAGTTCTTTCTTTCTTTTCAAGATTTACATCCATCATCATAATCCGAAGCATTCCAGCCTACTGGTTTTCGTGCATCATCATTCCTTAAACCTAAATCCCTTCCCCCCCCAAATGTCCCCAAATTTGGAAAAAAAAAAAAAAAAAAAAAGAGAGGTTTGGAGGGGTTTCTATTCTACCCATCTAAACCCCTTAAATCCTTTCCCTTTCGCTTTCTAAAGTCATTCAAATAAATGAAAATTAAGTTTCTCACCCTCATAATATATATAATAATATAATAGATATGTTATCTTTTTATGGTTTTTCTAACATTAAAATATCACTCAATATTCACATGAATAATATTTTCTTGTCTAGACCAATCTTAAGTATTGTGTGTGTATGAAAGAGGGAGAGGTCACTTCATTATAAATTTTGAATGACATTACACTATGTACATATATATTCAAATTTATAATATGGACAATTATAGGTTTACATTGTAAACTAAATACATGTGTATAACATTCTACACATATATAAAAAGTATATAATATTGTACACATTTGTATCAAGATGTACAATGTTGTATACATTTATTTATTAGTCTACGATGTAAATCTTATGTATAATGTAAACTAATAATTTTCCTTATAATATTAAATCCGATTAACTAAAAATGGAAAGAATAATGTTCATCCTGAGGTGAGTTACTTTGGAATCCTCATCCCACTTCCTCAATGTCAGATGTGCCAATAAGATCGCACTTATATGAAATAAGTCAGTGACCTTAGTGGAGTACTTGAAGTCAGGTACCTTATTTGGCAGCATACATGTATCTTATTTCACTCTGCTAAATTGCTAATTGTAAATGGAGGAATTGCCGGCAATGTACGTATGATCATGTATTCTACGTAAGATAATTTTTCACATTACAAAACGATAGGGAAGTGCTTCTTGCACTACTAAAATTTCATTCATCGAGAAGCTCACCACCTTTCTCAGTGCCCCTTTATTAAACCAGACATCATATGGCCCATTTCTAGTTGCTCCATCTACAGTCCTCTATAACTCGATGTTGTACGTACGTTGCAAATTGATGTAATTCTCTGAAGTTATGAAAGAACTTTGCTAAGACAATTCGATTTTACAGCTGGGTGGTAGCTAGTGGGTTCTGTCGTGTAATTACAATGCGTAGAGATAAAAAAATGCGTGGTCTTATCAAAGCATGCGTGTGCATTCGTGATGGTGGTATACACCGGCTCAGGCTCTATCGCAAACATGAATGGTGGCACAGCCAAACTGTCAATCCCATGAGAGCGAAATACTCGGAGATTTGCAATCAGAATTGCCAAGTTTTCAAAATATTGCACTATGGTAATGATGATGCTAAGACCACGTGAAACATGTTCACATGAGTTCATATTGGCCTGTATATTCTTCTACAATGGTGTAACATCACTCAATGTCATTCACAAATCATGACTCTTCTCTCTTCCACTCATCTATTGTCGACATTATATGAAACTCTAAATTTCATCTAGGCTCAGGATGATTCAGAAAGCAAACTTCAGTAGATTGTTTCAAACCAAATCTCTGATACGCTTTTCCTGTATGGATGCACCTTAAACTAATTATTTGGAACAGTTTCAATTAAAGACGTGCAACCTGTTGAACTATTTAACTTAATCAAAGGCGTAGTGAGTAGCATCAGATTTCATGTTATATTAGTTGAATAAAAAAGAGATCTCTGTTATAGACTCATGGATTCCATGCTATGTAACGGCATTGAGAAATACCACATATACCACTAAGGCTTTGATGGGGTTATTATCGTGAACACAACATATTCATTAAAGCATCGCTACTCGAACCACTCAACTCATGCTAAGCATTATATGAAGAGATATAAGAGCTCCTACCACCAAATTACACCCCGTGGTGGTGGCAGCGGCAGAGGCAAGAGACCATATCTAAGAGTTGCTTTTAAAATATACTGCATCCTATTGTATTAGAAGCACATAATCATATTGTACCTTATGACATTTTTTATAACCATTCATTAGTCATTACTGCAATTATCCATCTCCTTGACTTTTGTTTTCCTTGAAACAAAACACACGTGAGTCAGGGCTACATGCCACCCATTTTGGACGCATATTCATAGTAGAACTTTATGCAAGCATGCACGAGGATGCACATTTTCTGAAGCTCTTCATTTTATATTTGATAAGCGCCAAGCAGTGTGTTATTGTTTACTTTTATGTAAGCAAATGCAGATAACATATATGTCATGGTGGTTAAGACCCTTATGGTGAATGGCCATGGACGCATTTGATATAGGCCATGTTTTTGTACTAAAATTGTCTGGCACTGGACTTAGCCTGGCCTGACTTATCTGTGTGAACGGCGATTTAGTCTGCTGACTCTGCTTGCATATTTTCTGTTCGTTTTTTTTCTTTTTCTTTGTGTGTGAGAGAGTGTACACTTTTTCACTTAACAATACTTGTGTTTGTAGGGTTGTGATTGTCTGTTAAGAGTGTAAAGTGTATAGAATCACCACCAATTATTGAGATTTTTTAAAGGAGTGATTGGTCACATATTTTTAATTGGTTTAACCTAAAATCCATTTCTAAGGGTCCTAGGGTCCTCCAACTTAGACTAGGTAAAACCGTGTCTCAACTATGATACCCGACCGAATTTGGTATATAATTTTGGTTATCCCTTCCTAACGTTATACAATACAATATATACAAAATATTTGACTTAATTTGGCGATACATGTTTCATGATACCATGCATGTTGAATGTATCAATAGTTTTGGTTTTTGAAGAAAACAAAAAATAAAATTTTTGACAATTTGTGCACCAACAAGATGCAATTGAAAAGTTGACGCAACTTAAGTGTGGTCGCATTTTGGGATTTGACCTAGCTATTATTTAGATCCTATCATTCAACATTGTGTATCCATGCATGTTTGCAAACTGTGTCCAAATTGTATCTTGATTTGTTAGTGATAAGAGATACTGCTACGCACTTGATTAACTAAATTGGAACACATTGCATAATTGGTAACTTTAATCAAGTTGCCTAATTTGGATTAAAATAAATCAAATCGGTGTCTAAATTCACTTTCAATTGATATCAGACTATGTGTTGAATTTATTTTCTTGAGTGTGATCATTGACCCCAATGTCAATGAATCATGGACATTCCTTTATAAATTCCTCCTCACTTTTTTTTTTTTAGTAAACAATAATATTTATTAGAACACATATGAAAATAATAACAATGTTTTAAACTGGATTTATAATACATTACATAACTAAAGTACAACTACAAAAAGGCCTAACATTTATAGTTGTAGAATGGAGTTATAAATAACGGACACTAAACACAACTGTGCATATTAATGGTACCAGCTGTGCATATTAAAAGTTGCACACAAGAGTCTTCTTAAAATCTCTAAATAAAAAAGTCTAGCTCTCTGTTGAGGCCGAAATGTCATGGAATGTTGAACAATATTGGTTGTTGCTAATTGAAATAGTAAAGTTTTTATTATTATATTTAATTAGTCGCAAACTTACACAATACATGGGAAAATGTAATATAATTATTTTATAAGAATATAATGTAAAATTTATAGGTTAAATAATGTATGTGTTATTTAAAAGTATTTTTAAATATAAGTTCTATTATAATGTATTTTGCAATCAAAAATAATACATAGTGATTTATATATATATATATATATATATATATATATATAATGTAATTTAATCAAAATATTTAATTACATAATTATAATTTAAAATATTGTTTTAAATAAGAGAAGGTGGTATTAATATTAATTTATTTAAAATATATTATAATCGATTGATGACTAATTTGAATATATTCAAGAATATTAAAAAAAAAAAAAAAAGTACACCCCCATTCTATGAAACACATGTAGTGCATGTGTTACATTAAGTTTAAATTATTATATAAATTTAGAATTGTAACATTTTTCTTTCTTTCCAAATATAAGTATAATTCCTATATTATTGAAACTTGAATTTTAAGGTAATTTGTTTTGAATATTTGTCATTTTTATTACTTTTTTTAAGGTTCATATCCCTCATTTCTAATGCTTATTTGTTTTTATTATTTAGCCCAAAACTAAATAATTTAGCCCAAATAGAATAACATTTCATACTTTTCAACCCAAAAATTAAGGGGAAAAAAAAAAATTTTGAGCCCAAAACTAAAAAAGGCAACCAACAAAAGAATCAATTGGAGGCTCAATTAGTATAAAATGGAACAAATGGACTAAAGTGCACCGAAATGAACCAAATTAGATTGTAATGGACCGAAAATGACTTAATTGGATGGACTGCAGTAGACCGAAATGCTATATTGATGTGGTTCAAAACGAGTATAGTAACAATAAATATTACACATCATCTTTTTAGATATTATATAGATTTGTAAGACTTTTATCTGGTAAAATTTGTACTAACTATAATATCACTAGAAAATTGTAGTCACACGATTTTCCTGGTCCAAATCCTACTGATCAGGCCTTGGCCCAAGGCGCAACACACAATAAATCTTTGTAGAGCATGGGTCAAAGAACTTAGTCTCAGTGAACTTAGTCGGTCTGATGCATGGACAACGTTATTGCAGAAACAAAAAACACAAGAATGGAAATTCAACAGAAGATTCTATTTCCTGGGTACAAGTAATACATTTTTTTCTCTCCCCCTCTTTGAGGGACTCCACTACATTATATAGGTCTCTCATTCTTATCTGAACCTTACACTTGTTGATCATCTAAACCCCCACTTGAGCACCTGTCCTATCAGACACCCTTATCATTCCTTTATGAGTTGCAATGGCCAAGGTAGCACTGTTCAGGGGTCTTTTCCTCATTAATGCGGCCAAGAGAGTGGTTGTGACATTTAATGTGGTGGTGACAGCTTTCCATGAGATATTTTGAGTTTTATTCTTTTTTATATGCTTGGAGGGTAAGCTGCAATGGTTAGGGTGAGCTCTTGATCTGGACTTCGTAATGTCCAAGGAGGAGTTACTCCTCGGACAGGTTTCTTTTACCGCAATTGGGCTTAAATAATGTTTGGGTTATGACTTCTCCTCGGATAGGATTCTTCTCAAACGGGCTCGTAGTTTACTTAGCCCATTATTTTGGGCCGGGCCCCACAATAGCCCCTCAAAACTCCGGTTTTTATCTCCTTCCGAGGAGAAAAGCGGGGTTTTGATGTTAGTGAGATGATGGAAGTAAGGAGGGCTTGGGGCGCGCGCGGGCAGTTACTTTGGACGTGCTACAATTTACGAGGCGCGGCCATTTACCCCCGGAGGCTTTATGTCCCCTTCATCCAACGGTGAGGTGTGGATCGGACGGCCAGCATTTTTTCTCGAATTTTTAGGCAGGAGCGATCTTTTCTCTCTCCTCCCGGCTATATAAGATGTCAGAGAGGTTCAGTTTTCTTTTTATCGACATCTCATAAACTCCAGAGGATTCCAGAGAACTCCATCGAACTCCAGAGATCTACGAATACTTGCGTCCGCTAAGCTTCCATAGCCGTTTTTCGTGAAGCGTCTCCTCCAAGAGAGATTTCCAGGCATCCCATTAAGCGTTTTGTGAAGGTATCAGTAAATTTCGTTCATTTCGCTGTTTCGATTCCCTCCTCGGACTTTATTTTTCTCCTCGGTCTTTATTTTCATTCCTCCAGTTCAGCTCAGATGGGTAGATTCAAAAAACTAGTAAATACTCCGGCCGCTATGGAGGCCTTTAGGGCAAAATACCACATTCCCCCGGGGGTGGGGCTGCAGTACTGTCCTCTTGAAGGAGTATTGACAGATAAAGGCGAGGGAGAAGTCGTTATCCCCATGATTGCTTTCATAGAGGGAGGGATGACACTTCCCATGCGTAGGATTACAAGGGAATACCTGTTCAACCATAGGTTGACGCCACATCAGTGTGCCCCAAACATGTTCAAGATACTAGGCTATGTAGACGTCCTAGACAAGCGGATGAATCTAGGCCTTACTTGGCACGATGTGGTTTATCTGTACGAGTGTCACCACATCGAGAAAGGAGGGTATTATCTTAAATCCCGATCCGAGGTCATTAGGTTGATCTCTTATCTCCCAGTATCCAATAAGACCGTGAAGAAGGATTTCCTTATTGCTTCAGGGGAGTGGAGCGATGGTATTCATTGTCCAACTCGGGCAGGAGTCCCAGGTGTGGCGTCTTTAGGGCCAATCCTTTTCGGGAAAGGGTTTAGTATTGGGGGGTTATTTTTCTCGCTTTCTTTACACTTGAAAAATTTCATGAACTAATCCCACTCCTCTTGGACGTTTGCAGATAAAGTTCATGTCGCTCCTCGGCTAAGCCTCGTGAACGTGCCGGCGTTGAACTACCTTCTAAGGTCAGAAATTTACGTTACTGAGGACGGACAGTTACGTGCAGCTCATCTGGTTCTGGGCTATCAACCTCTAAGCCGCTCTTTCCAAGCCATCGGTCACGCCATAAGGGCTGGCAGTCCGAGGTTGGCTAGGATTGACGTGTCTAAGACCGGGTTCCTAGCTCGACGTGATCTTCCACCAGTCGTGCTACCCGGTGTTCGAGATCCCTTGCTAGCAGAGCAACTACCTCCGCCAGACCACCCTGGTGTTGCTGTTCCGGCTGAAGGGGAAACCGAATCATCTCGTCTTTCCCTTGAGGAAGAGATAGACGAGTTTTATTTTGAGGAGGAGGTTCAGCAAGCCCCCTTGATTGAGCTTTCTGATCCTGAAGGAGAGCAGGATCAACACTCCGCAGTTGGTGCTCCCTTAATCATAGCCTGCTTGGATGACCCCTCGGACGAAGAGATAGACCCCATGGCCAGTAAGGGAAAAACTTTACTCGAGTTGATGGCCTCCCGAGGGAAAGGTCAATCATCAAAAGGACCAACTCAGTCACAGGCCCAGACCCTTCCCCTTGTGGTCTTTCAGATTCCCTCGGACCTAGGCCTCAAGGTTAATCCGGACCTGAAGAAGAAAAGGCCGGTTGACGCTCCTGAGGAAGGTGAGGTGGTTGCCCAGCCGACCAAGCAACAAAAAACCACCCGGGTGCCGAGGAGCAGAAGGGGTGACTCCGTGGAAAGCCAGGATGAGGAGAACCGTGCTGAGGTGCGCGCTACCCCGCGTACATGGAGCCCCAAGCTGGAGCTAGATGGGGTTGCTATCCCCTACAATGCATCGATCCGAGACTATAACCGGGGCCGAGCAGGGTACGTAGCTGATGCCTTGGAGTAACCCCTACTCCTTCCTCGGGATATGGAGGCTCACAGGCGGTTCTCTCAGCCTGAGATTTTCCTATCCCTCAAAAGGGATCTCGCCATAGTAAGTGACCCTTTTACTATTTTATTAAATTAATTTATTTAACCCTGTTAAATTCTAAACCAATCTTGTTTTGTTCGCAGATTACTCAGCAGGTATTTGTGGCTGAGGAGTTTTGTCGTGATAATCGCAGTCGGGCTGAGGCTGAGACCCAGTCTCGGACGGAGATGGAGAAAGCCTTGGGGTCCCTCAAGCACGATCACCTTGAACTCACGGAGAAGTTCAAGGAGTCGGAGAAACGGCGCAAGAGTGCAGAGGCCGGTTTAAAAAGTGCCGAGACCCAGGCGGAGGATCAGCGCAAAGAGCTGTACGAGACCCAGATCAACCTTGCCACCGAGAAGCAGGCAGTGCTGGATCTCAAGACTACCCTAAAAAAAAGTAGAGGATGAGCTACGGCGGGTAAAAGAGGAGGCTCAGCTGATCCGAGAGGCTGCAGAGGCTGAAAAGAATACTTCTCGCCAGCTCGAGGTCCAAGAAACGGAGGCCAGGCTATCTGAGGAGATCCCCGAGGTGTGCAGGGACTACTGCAGCATCTCATGGGCTCATGCCCTTGATGCTGCAGGAATTCCTGCGGATTCAGCGCTGAGACTGCCCGAGAACATCTTCTATCCTTAGGAGATCCGAGAGAATCCTGATGGCGCCAAAGCGGCTTCGGAGCAGGATCTAGCGGTGCCTGATGCCATCCCTGTGCTTGATAAAGCGAAGGATCCTGCCACAGACTCTACCACCGAGGCTCCTCCTCCTCAGCCAGAGCAGAAAAAAGATCCTCCTCATCAGCCAGAGCAGAAGAAAGATCCTCCTGCTAAGGCTTAGCTTTTAGGCTTTTAATTTTTGTATTCCCCATTTTTTTTTTTGAATGAGAGTCGTCCTGTTTTTGCGTTCTTTTGTAAGGACCTCTCTTTGTATTGACCTCGGAATATTAATATAGAATGTTTGCTTTGCTTTCTATGGATGTATGCTAGTACCATTCCTTTATTTAACGCTTGCAACGACATAAATAAATATAAACGGTCGAGATAAAAAGGATGTTGTGCAGCGAATTTGAATGAGGGTTGCAATGATGCTAGACTGCGCGCACGCCTTAAAATGATTTCCCTTAAGTAATAATTTCCCAAATTGTCATAAGTAATAATTTCCCCTAAGTCTGTGGTCCGAGGAGCCATGCAGGATTTAGGTTCTGTTTAAAACAATGAATAGTTGCCACAAGTAATAATTTCCCCTAAGTCTGTGGTCCGAGGAGCCATGCAAGACTTAGGTTCTGTTTAAAACTTGGATAAATTGTCATAAGTAATAATTTCCCCTAAGTCTGTGGTCCGAGGAGCCATGCAGGACTTAGGTTCTGTTTAAAACTATGGATAAATTGTCATAAGTAATAATTTCCCCTAAGTCTGTGGTCCGAGGAGCCATGCAGGACTTAGGTTCTGTTTAAAACTATGAATAGTTGCCACAAGTAATAATTTCCCCTAAGTCTGTGGTCCGAGGAGCCATGCAGGACTTAGGTTCTGTTTAAAACTTGGATAAATTGTCATAAGTAATAATTTCCCCTAAGTCCGTGGTCCGAGGAGTCATACAGGACTTAGGTTCTGTTTAAAACTATGAATAGTTGCCACAAGTAATAATTTCCCCTAAGTCTGTGGTCCAAGGAGCCATGCAGGACTTAGGTTCTGTTTAAAACTATGAATAGTTGTAAATAGACCAGTAGGCACATGATAATCACGAAACAAAACATGGGCTAAGCCATTTTCATTAATAATAATATCTTCTAAGGTTATTTACATTCCATGGTCGAGGTACAGTTTTTTCATCCAAATCTTCTAGATAGTAAGCGCCTATCCCGGCCACGGATGTGATGCGATATGGCCCTTCCCAATTGGGCCCCAGCTTGCCCCAAGAGGGGTTTTTTGCGCTGCCAAGAATCTTTCTCATTACGAGATCACACGGGCCTAAAGGTCGAAGTTTAACATTGGCGTCATATCCTTGTCTTAGCTTCTGGTGATAATAGGTCATATGGATCGTTGCTTTTCCCTTCTTTCCTCGGCTAGGTCTAGACTTCTTCCCAATAACTCGTCGTTACTGTTTGGGGTAAATGAGTTAGACCTCAGTGTGGGAAAGTTGTTCTCGATTGGGAGCACGGCCTCAGCCCCATAAGTCATCGAAAAGGGGGTCTCACCGGTTGACCGTCGCGGCGTTGTCCGATAGGTCCATAAGACGTGTGGGAGCTCTTCTACCCATCTCCCCTTTGCCTCATCCAGTCTTTTCTTCAGTCCGTTCACTATGACTTGTTCACGGCCTCGACCTGCCCATTTCCCTGGGGGTAGGCGGGAGTGGAATATCGGTTAATGATCCCAAACTCGCGGCAATACTCCCTAAAGCTCTTACTGTCGAATTGAAGACCGTTGTCTGAAATAAGTGTGCGTGGAGTTCCGAAGCGGGTGATAATGTTCTTCCAGATGAATTTCTGGGCATCCACGTCCCTAATGTTGGCCAAAGGTTCAGCCTCCACCCATTTAGTGAAGTAATCGGTTCCGACTATTATATATCGCTTGTTCCCCGCAGCTTTGGGGAAAGGACCGACAATATCAAGACCCCATTGTGCTAGAGAGGGGGTTGAGGACCCCTCCGGGTTGGTGGATATTTGGGGCGAATCTCTGGCACTGATCACACTTCTTAGCGTATTCTTGGGCCTCTCTTTGCATGTTCGGCCACCAGTATCCTTGGGTGAGTGCCCTGTGTGCCAGCGACCTTCCTCCGGTGTGACTTCCACAAATTCCCTCGTGTAACTCTTCAAGTAGAGACTCGGATTCTTTTGGATGTACGCAGAATAGGTACGGCCCAGAGTAGGAGCGCCGGTATAGTTTGTGATCCTCTGATAGCCAGAACCGAGGAGCATTCCTGCGCATCTTCTCGGCCTCCAATTTTCCCTCCGGTAGGATGTTGTTTTGGAGGAAGTTTTTTATGGGGTCCATCTAGCTGGGACCCTTTCTGATCTGATGGACCTGGGTCGGGTTTCTTCTAGTGGGACTTGCTTGGACTAGATCTTCGACAAGGATCATTCGCGGCAGATTATGCGCCGAGGACGTGGCGAGAGTGGCCAACGAGTCTGCATGGGTGTTTACACTCCTGGAAATGTGCGTCAGATTGAAGGACTCAAAACTCGTCTGTAGGCGTTTGACTTGTCCTAGATACTCTTGCATCCTAACGTCTCTAGCTTCCAGCTCGCCCGTCACTTGGCCGACGACCAATCTGGAGTCCGAGAACGCTTCTATTACCCTTCCGCCCAATCTTTGAACCATCGTCATCCCTTGAAGTAAGGCTTCGTATTCGGCTTCATTGTTCGTAGCCGAGAACCCGAGTCTCAGTGATTTTTCAATGGCAGCACCGTCTGGAGATACTAAAACTATTCCAACTCCGGATCCTCTCTGGTTGGCTGCGCCATCCACATAGACCTTCCAATGCAAGGTTCCCCCTGCTGAAATTGTGCCAACCGATTTTCCATCCTTGTCTTTTTGCTCGGTTATTGTTTCTACAGAGGGTTCAGCAAACTCCGCTACCAAGTCTGCGAGGACCTGACCTTTGATGGAGGATCTGGGCATATATTTAATATCAAAGGCCCCCAAAAGCACACTCCACATGGCGATCCTTCCTGTGTAGTCAGCGCTTCGAAGCACCGCTCGAAGGGGAAGCTGAGTTAGAACGATGACCGTATGCGCCTGAAAGTAATGATGGAGCTTTCGAGTGGCATGTACTATCGCCAGAATTGCCTTTTCTAAAGGTAGGTATCGCACCTCGACCTCATGTAATGATTTGCTCACATAGTAAACCGGTCGCTGCACCCCATTATCATCCCGTATCAGTACCAGGCTTACAGTATGGGGAGCTATAGCGACGTACGCAAACAGCACCTCGTCTGCCTCAGGGCTGGACATGATGGGTGGTCGTGACAGGTATTTCTTAAGTTGCTGGAAGGCTCGAACACAATCCTCCGACCATTCAAACCCTTTCCACTTGTTTATCAGGAGGTAAAAAGGTCGACATCGATCCGCTGATCGCGATATGAACCGGTTTAATGCTGCAATCATGCCAGTAAGTTTCTGCACTTCCCTCGGATTTTGAGGAGCCTGTAGGCTGTTAATTGCTTTGATTTGATCGGGACTTACTTCTATTCCCCTGTGGGTTACCATATACCCTAAGAATTTCCCAAACCCGACCCCGAATGAACATTTGGAAGCATTCAGCCGCAACCTGTGCTCCCTTAAGATAGCGAAGATTATTTCAAGGTCTTTCACGTGCTCGGACACCCTTTTACTCTTCACAACCATATCGTCTATGTAAACCTCAATGATCTTGCCCAGCTGTGGCTCGAACATCCGGGTCATCATCCTTTGATAGGTTGACCCTGCGTTCTTTAGTCCAAACGGCATCACCTTATAATGATAATTTCTGATGGGCGTCATGAAAGCCGTCTTCTCCTGGTCTTCTAACGCAAGGGGTATCTGATGATAGCCCTGGAAGGCGTCCAGGAAGCTCATTCGAGGGTGGCCCACGGTTGCATCCACCAATCGGTCGATTCGGGTGAGGGGAATGGGTCCTTTGGGCACGCCTTGTTCAGGTCCGTGAAGTCCACGCAGACTCTCCACTTCCCTGTCTTCTTCCTTACCACCATCGTGTTTGCCAACCATTCGGGGTAAAAGACCTCTTTAATAGCCCCTGCTTTTTTCAGTTTTGCCACTTCGTCTCTTACGGCACTAGCATGTTCCTTTGAAAGGCATCGGGGTGGCTGCTTCTTCGGAGTGGAAGAGGGGTTAACGTTCAGGTGGTGACAAATAAGGCTAGGATCAACTCCCGGGGCGTCGTAGGCGTCCCATGCAAACACATCGACATTTCCTCTGAGAAATCTGACCAGTTCCTCTTTTTCTTGAGAAGGCAACTCAGAGCCGACCTGAAAAAACTTCTCCGAGTCGTTGTTGACAGCGAATTTATCTAAACTTTCACACCTTATCTCCTCGGCTAGCCCATCGCCTTACCCTGCCGAGGCGGCTGGTTGCTATGAGCTCTCTGGAGCCGATGTAAGATGGCGGCCACCATACACTGCCTGGCCACGGCCTGATCTCCTCGGATCTCTTCTACTTGTCCTCTAGATGGGTATTTTACTTTTTGGTGAAGTGTGGAGGATACGGCTTCTAGGGCGTGGATCCATGGCCTGGCAACTATTGCGGTGTAGGGTGAGTAAGCGTCGACCACGATAAAATTTACCTCCACCACCTCCAACCCAGTCTGTATGGGTAGTCGGATCTGCCCCTTTGGTGTAACAGTTCTCCCTTCGAAGCTGATAAGGGGGGAGTCATAAGCTGTCAAATCCTCCGGCTTCAAGTTCAGCCCCTTGTATAGATCAGGGTACATTATCTCCACCGCACTCCCTGAATCTACTAACACCCTTTTCACATCGAAGCCTCCAATTCTTAACGTAACCACTAAGGCATCATCGTGAGGTTGAATAGTTCCTCTCTTATCCTCGTCCGAGAATTCCAGTATCAAAGAGCTTCCCTTTTTCGACCTTTTGGGTTCCCTTTGCCTGTCCTCGGAGGGGAGCTGATCAACAGTCAGTACCCTGGGGGGGGTCCAGTTCTTCCTGGTGCGGCGAGGATAACATGTATCGTTCCGGTGGGGGGTCTTAAGGACACATCCTTTCAAGATTCTTGTATTGCTTGTCCGGGATGGCCGCTTGAGGGGTGCAGAAGGTGACGCAACTTCCCTTCTCGGACCAACTGATCTAGGTGATTCCATAGATTCCTGCAATCCTCAGTGGTATGCCCATGGTCCTGATGATAGTGGCAGTACAGGTTCTGGTTACGTTTGGAAGGGTCTCCAGCCATCTTTCCTGGCCATATGAAATAGGGCTCGTTCCTTACTTTCTCCAGCACCTGTTGTACTGGTTCCCTGAACACAGCATTCACCGTTTGCGTGTTACTTTGTCCAGCCTGTCGCGAAAAATCTCTCCTTGGCTGGCTAGGGTTATACCGTTCCGACCTAAAATCATTTGTTTTGGGGGGGACGACCTTCTCCTTTCCCCTTCCTTGCAGCTGATCTTCCTCCACCCTTTTGTACTTGTCGATCTTGTCCATCAACTGATGAACGTCGGCAACTGGTTTACCAGTGAGGGATTTCCTTAAGCCATGCTCGGTGGGGAGACCGCTTTTGAACGTGCTGATAGCAACATCATCATGGTTGTCATCTAAGTCGTTATACACCTCCCAATATCTATCCGAGTATGCTTTCAGGGTTTCTCCTTCGTGCATGGATAAGGACAATAGCGAACTGAGGGGTCGAGGGACTCTGGTGTTTGTGATAAAGCGGGAGCAGAAAGCCTGAGTGAGCTGCTTGTAGGAGCCTATGGAATTTGTCTTCAGGCTGTTGAACCACCTCATCGCCATTGATCCCAAGCTGGATGGGAAGATTTTGCACATTAGGGCTTCATTTTGCGAGTAGATTGTCATTTTTTGGTTAAACTGACTCACATGCTCTACCGGGTCTGCTCGGCCGTTATAGATGGCGAACGCTGGTTGGTTGAAGCGTCGAGGCAGCTTAGCCCCTTCGATTCCATACGTGAAGGGTGACCTTGAAACCCAGTCCAGCGCCTTCTTCATAGCATCGTTTCCCGAACCCTTGCTGGATGGGCTCTCATACTTCCGTACAGGGCGCGGTTCCCTTTCGTAAGAAAAGGTTTCACTTGGAGAGGTCCTTGACCTCCGTCGGTAACTCGCATCCTCCGCATTAGAGGACTCATCTGAGCCAGAGGGAGATCGTTTTCGCCGCACACGTCGTAACTTCCTTTTCAGGTCATCTATCTCTCGTTGCATGGCCTAATGACTATTTCGCCTCTGGGATACGTGACTACCTATCTGAGTGTGACTCTGGCTCGTCCGGATAATATGCACACTTCCCTCACGATTCCCTCTGCTGCCTGGGTTGGCAGGGTTATTTTGTCTCTGGGACTCAACGGGTTGTGTCTGCTGGGAGTTAGCCTGGTGAGGATCCTCCTGGTGTGGACCTAGTTCTGCCATGCTCAATCGTTGCGCTAGCTGATACCCTAGTTCTTCCCACAGACGGTGCCAATTGTAGTCACACGATTTTCCTGGTCCAAATCCTACTGATCAAACCTTGGCCCAAGGCGCAACACACAATAAATCTTTGTAGAGGATGGGTCAAAGAACTTAGTCTCAATGAACTTAGTCGGTCTGATGCATGGACAACGTTATTGCAGAAACAAAAAAACACAAGAATGGAAATTCAACAGAAGATTCTATTTCCTGGGTACAGGTAATACATTTTTTTCTCTCCCCCTCTTTGAGGAACTCCACTACATTATATAGGTCTCTCATTCTTATCTGAACCTTACACTTGTTGATCATCTAAACCCCCACTTGAGCACCTGTCCTATCAGACACCCTTATCACTCCTTTGTGAGTTGCAGTGGCCAATGTAGCACTGTTTAGGGGTCTTTTCCTCATTAATGCGGCCAAAAGAGTGGTTGTGACATTTAATGTGGTGGTGACAACTTTCCATGAGATATTTTAGGTTTTATTCTTTTTTATATGCTTAGAGGGTAAGCTGCAATGGTTAGGGCGAGCTCTTGATCCGGACTTCGTAATGTCCAAGGAGGAGTTACTCCTTGGACAGGTTTCTTTTACCGCAATTGGGCTTAAATAATGTTTGGGCTATGACTTCTCCTTGGACAGGATTCTTCTCGAACGGGCCCGTAGTTTACTTAGCCCATTATTTTGGGCTGGGCCCCACAAAAATAATTAGGAATTTTTTTATTATGTTGTTGATGTGATTCTAACTAATCATGTCACTTTGTAAATTTTTTAGTTAGTACACAATATCATTTAAATGATTTTTTTACTATTTAAAAATTAAATAAAAATATTCATAAGAGTCATTAATTGAAGATCATATTGTTTGATTCATATTAATTTTAAAATAAAAAACTTAAATGACTTCATGTACTATAGATTTGAACAAAACAATTAAATAACTCATTTATTTATTTACTAATAGATTTTACAATTGACATGGACCAAGTGACTTAACAAAAACATAATAATATTAAATGCTACACTTACACTTATACCGTTAAGCTTTTAAATATTATGTAAATGTTGTGAGTTTGTAATGTTTGTGAGGTGGACTTTGAAAGAACAAATTAGCCACACACACACACACAAAAAAAAAAAACAAAAAAACAAAAAAAAAAAAAAAAAAAAAAAAAAAAAAACAAAACAAAAACAAAAACAAAAATCACAAGAATGTACCAGAGCATGCTGCACCCAATATGAAAGATGGATGGTTCGTTAAGAAGGACTATACCCGTTGAGTGGTTTGGTTGAGCAATAAACGTCGAACTGCATGTCATGATTAGTGTTCCGAGCTTCTTGAATATATATAAATATATATATATATATATATATATATATATATATATAAGTGTCGAACATTCATGATAGTGTTCTGAATTTCTTGAATCTCCTAGCTTCATCTCTTTCGACATAGCAGTCACCCTTAATTGCTCCCCCAAACTTTTTGCCTTTTCCTCTTTAGTGTGTGTTTAAATACTGCTTATTTTACAGAAAATTGAAAATTGAAAACTTATTACTGAAAACAATAAAAAAATAATTTTTGAGTTACTGTTTACGGCTGAAAACACTATAACTTTGCCTTAATATACTGTTCATGAAACATGAACAGTACAAGAAGCAGTGGTCCCCCAAAAAAAAAAAAAAAGGCAAAAATGCTGGACGCCGGACGCCAGCGGCTATCCAAATGGAGATTAGCCTTTTGACTCTTTGCTTTCCAGGGGATTGCTAAATGCTTGTTCCTGCATTCTCACGTGTCATATGATTTGTTACTCTGGTTTTATTGACCAGCTCTTGCTCCTCTCGTTCAGAGATGGTATATATGTTTCAGGTGTATACACTCAACCTCTCACAACAACACGAGGCCCACATATTGGTTAGTATCACATCAACAATTTAATCCACTGCATAAGCATCTGTTTGTTCACCACTATGTTCTCGGTTGTCAAAAACTTACAGAGGCATATATCTTCATTTTCTGCTCTTGGTCTTGGCCACCCTTGCGTACAATTTGAATACCCTCCTAAACTGATTCTTCATTAAGAAAGTCAAATGGCTCTCCCCTAAAACTGTAGTTTGAACTCCTCAAGGCATTACAAAATGGAGATTTTGATGCCACACTAGTGTGCGTTTGGCAACACTTATTTTTGTCAATTTATTTTACTATTCAACTTATTTTTGTTACAATTTATGAATCTTATTGTACTTTTTGATACTATTTATAGGTTCCACGATATTATTTCAGTTAACCTTTACCTCTATCTACAATACTTTCAATAAAAAGCTTTCAGTTTCAGTAAAATAAGGAGATCCCATACAGACACTAACTTGATCAATTTTAAATCCTACAGACCCTTCACTTAAAAATGACTTCCAATTAGAACTGCATTTTTAGCACAATTCTTGGTTTTAAACAAAACAAAAAACAAAAGCAACAACAGTCCAAGGCATTTTGATTCCACGGTATAGCAGAGTACATTTGACGGGTGAGAACTGAGAATATCTCAATTCAGTTTCAACCTTCAAGCATAATTCATCAATTATTATTCTGTTCAATGGCAAAGCATTATGTTTTCGTTTAACGTTCAGCAAATCCAGATTCTCTTTTTAAAAATAAAAATAAAAAAATACGAGAGAGAGAGAGAGAGAGAGTTTGGAAGAAGGATAACTAAACACAAAAATCGATATCACAAACAATTTTAACATTCCACAACGGCTATGACTATAACAATACTAAGAGTTTGTAATACGAAATGCAGCCTCAATTAGAAACAAGTATCTACATCCAAGCATCCATAGAGATTTATAAAACATGTTAAAAATCCAACGGTGAATACTAATGTGAAAGCAAACTATGCTTTGGCTTTTCCAGCCTGGAGAGACTGAATCCTCTCTTGTAACTTGAAGATCTGCAAGATGACAACCAATAAAACAATTAATGTCATTAAAATATATGATCCAAACTGGATAAATTAGTAAACAAACATATACGGCTGAAATTTTAACAAGCAAACAATAAGTGAACAAAAGGTTTCAACATTGCATGGTGTGCACCACTGATATTTAACCAGAGTATACAAAGATTTTTTGACTAAACCATAAAGTATTTCTCAGACAATCTTTAAAATGAAAATTCGAAGTAGCAAAATTTAACTACAAAACATCAAGACAAACTTGTAAACAACTAGGTATCAGAATCTTGAGAAAGTATATCTTGTGGCAGGTCAACCAAGTCAGCCATATAACAAGCCAACGCTAATGAGTGAATATCATGTAATTCAATTTTATACTCTTTTGTCAAAGTTGGTCCCACCAACCTCCCACATGGTATTCGCTTGGCTTCTCACATGGTTGCCTTGGGATGCTTATTAGACCATCCTTATTAGAGCATCCACAGCAATGGTGCTATTTTTTTAGCTATTTGGCATCATACTACTTTATCTATTTTATCTACTCACTTTACAAAACATCCAACATTAATAAATCTATTTTAGCTTTCAACACAATAAAATAATATAAACATCACAATAAAATAATATATCTACTACATTATTTTATTAATTTCTTTCTTTCTCTCTATCTCTATGTCGTGCCTCTCCACTCTCACTTCTCTCCCTTCGTTTCCCAGCAAGTCTCGTCACCACACTCTCCTTCCCACCCATCACTATCCCGAAACCTTCCTTACCAGCGCCGGAGACGAACTCATCGAAGCTCTCGAGGATCCTGTGGGTTGTGGGTTCTGGGTTTGGGTTGTGCCATGGGTTTGTGATCTTTCTCTCTACTCTAACCGATCTACCGTGGGTTTGTGATTTGTGATGTGCGTTTGTGTTTTGAGGTGGTTATGGATGCGCGGGTTTGTGGTGGGTCGCTTACTGCAGGCAGTGGTGGTGGTGGTGGTGGGCGTTCTATCGTTGGTGGTGGTAGTGGTGGTGGGTCGTTGGGATGGGTTTAATGATCTGTGGGTTTGGTGGATTGACGTTGCTTCGATGGCAATGGTCCGATCCAGTGTTGTTTCTGGTGGCTAGGTGTCTAATCCGGTGGGCTTTTATATGGATTTTATGAAACCTCTGTGGTCGGCAAGCTAGCCAGTGAAGCAGAGAGGAGATGAGGAAGGCGCTAGAGAGAGAAAAATAAAATAAAATGAGAGAAGAGAAGAGAAGCCGGAGAGAGAGACAGAGAAAGAAAAAGAGAAAATATTTTTTTAATGAGAGGAGAGAGAAGTTTAATAAATTTTTTTTTTTTTTTTTTAGCTTCTTGCTAGAGTGCACAGCCATTTATGGCTGTGCACTAAATGGTTGTGCACTGTAGTAAGAAGCTAAAAAATTTTAGCTATGGCACCACTACCGCAGCATGCTTTTTAAGTATTGGTGGTGCTTAAAATAACAATATAGCTATTTAGCACCACTATTGTGGATGCTCTTACAAGAGATATTTTCTCCAAAATTTTACACTTGCCAACTCCGCCCTAAAGTCAATAATCAACAAAAACAAACAGAGCAGCAGTGAAAGCAATGAGGAAATTCTGGCTGGGAGGAGAGGGATTTTTGTTTTTTACTTGTAAACCACAAAAGCAGAACTCCTCACTTTTGCTTTCAGTTACAAGAATAAGAACAAGTTTGAAGAAAAATCAAATTGAGTCACAAGAAATACTTCATTGTTAGTCTACTTCCCAAAAAGCATACACCCAGATCCTATTTTCCCTAGGATGTTGATCAATTATTCGATTAGTTGAAGAATTTTATTTTTATTTTTTATTACTATAAGTGGCTAAAGTGAGATTCTACTAAAATTAAGCAGAGATATTGAAGAAAGAATCTTGTGCTCAATCTGCTAACATCTAACTAGTCCTTTAAAACAAAAAAAGAGGGTTGAGAAGGCAAAGCATGGAACTCAGCATCAGACTAAAGAGAGTGCACATCTCAACCTTCCCACTGTGGTTAGGAAACTATTACCACGTCCAAATTTCTAGTGTTAAGGCTTAGAAATGTTTATATTGCATTTATATGTATTGCAGAGGTTAAAGACTATATTTCATATTTTTAATCAAATTTTAAGAGTAGATTTTCATTTCTATAACAGATCTAATTCAATATTAGACGGCCAAAACAATTTTTTTTCAACAGAGAACGTGTGTTAAGGAATTACATATAACATAAGCAAATTGAAGATGACATGGGAAATTGTGCATATTTAAGATCACATGTAGCATCTGCCATAAAGCAATTAATTCATTCTATTGGCATCCTATATACCCCTTAAGAGATTAAGATGACATATGAGAGAGTTCCAGTTACCCTTAACAGAACAGACAAATCTTGAGAAAAGCTTTAAAACAAACAATAGGAACAATCACGTAGCCTTGAAAGAAAAAAAAATGTAGATTTTTACAGTGAGTTATCACCATGTAAGCCTCCTTAGCAATCACCTGTTCTAGATAAACGAATCTTATTGTTTATTGTAACAAAATATATACACATCAATATTTATGGCAAATCATCATCTAATTTCCTGTTTCTATTGAAAAATGAAATTGTTTTTAACTGGAAAAAAATGGGATAACTTCCAAAAATATAATCTGTTTAAATAACGCATAAAGTTAAGAAATTGCAGAGAAATTTAATATTGATTGTTGTATTTGCACTGTGCATTTATTTAATTCCTTTCTAACCTTATTACCCAAAATACTCAAAACAACACCAAATCTAAGTATCTAACACAAATATGCAAAACCAAACCAGTTCTAACCCAAATACCTTATTATATAAACCAAAATCTAAAATCAAACTTGAATTAAAACCAGTCCATCCAAAGTACTCAAGCCTAAACCTAACAGAAAAAGAGAGAACTTTACCAACAATCTCTCTATTCGCACCTTGTGGAGTCTCTGTATAGTGGTTTTGGTCGTCTAATAGGGGGCATTGGATCGGTGGTATCTCTCTTTGAGTAGAATCTGTCATTCTATTTTATTTTCAGTATTTTATTATTAAAAATAACCTTACCCATAACGGTTCCAGCAGCATGACGGTTGAGGAAAGCCAGTTTTCTGGTGGTTGGGGATGGACAGTGGCAGCAGCGGCCCTGAGATGTCTCTCTTTCTCTCTCTGCGCCTTACAAACTCTCAACCTCTCTGTATCTCTCTCGATCCTTTTGGGCTTCTGTATTCAGTTAAACGGTTTTATTGAATTTTATTAAGTTAAACGGTGTTTTAGTACTGCTGAAACAGAATAATGTTTCGTTTTTTTATTGTAAACATGACAGAAAGTTAGATAGGCTTTTTTTTTCCTATGCGGCAGAACAGCCTTAATTGTAGGAAAAAACTTTTGCATTTATATATAGCATTAGATTTTCAGAAAAACATACCAAGGCTTGCATAAAAAGCCCTTCATCTTAGCTTCATGGTTATAGGAACTCTAAACTGGACACTGAAAATTGACATCGCAAATCAGCCATTGGCTATGAAATGCATCCCTCTTTCTAAGTTTTAAGTTGGTTGAAATAAATGGCAAGAAAGGATTGCTGGGAAGAAGGGGGAAAATGGAAAGAAGGTCAAGTTTGATAGAAGCCTAAAGATGAAGAAAGGAAAAACAGATACATTATTTTAACATTATACCCTGATTGGAATGGCTAATGGAGGAGAGGCAACCGCATACCCTCTTAAAAAGCCTTCATTCCTCCAATCTGTCCACATTGGGAGCATTGAAAATGGCGGGTGCAGAAGAAGCCCCATCCTTTTAATTTTCCTTTACCTTCTATCCTTTCAACTAAATAACAAAAAAAGTGCACCTCCACTCCCATTCCTCCCTCTCAACCCCCTTTACATTCTTTCACTTGCATGAGCTCAAGGGCCTACCTTTTTTTTTATAAGTAAAAAGTTTATTGATATCAAAAAAGGGGAACACCTTAGTACACAGGGAGTGTACAAGGGGTCAAACACTTGAGAACAAAAATTACAAGAATCTAAGAAATCAAGAAAAGATAAAAATGATTGGTTCCGCAAAGCAGCCAACCAATCCATTAAAGTTCTAAAAAAAAATAGCTTCAAGTCTGATATAGATCTCTCCTTATCTTCAAAGCACCAACTATTTATCTCCCTCCAAAGGCACCACAATAAGCAATAGGGAACCATCAACCATATATACCCATTTCGATGACAGCCAAAACTGCCTTGCCAACATGCTAGAAGCCCCATTACAGATTGTGGCAAAACCCAGCTCACTCCAAACAAACCAAACACCATAGCCCACATATCCATTGTAACCGGATAATGAAGAAAAAGATGATCAACCGATTCACCATTACACTTGCACATATAGCACCAATCCAATATCCAAACCTTCCTTTTTCGTAAATTTCCAATCGTTAAGCATTTCCCTAAAGCAACAATCCAAACAAAGAAAGCTACTCAAGAAGGAATCTTCTATTTCCAAATGCTTTTCCAAGGAAATTAATCATCATTAGAGCCCACTAAGAGATTGTAATAATCCTTAACCATGAAGCCCTTCTCTCTATCAGATCTCCAGCACATCTTATCCTCACCAAACCCTCTCATCGAAGCACCATATATGGTATCCATGAAACCGGCCAGTACCTCTAGTTCCCAAGCATGCACACCCCTAAAGAAACTTACATCCCTAAACAAGGTTCTGTTATCGAACTTCATAATCTCAGCCACATTAACCTCCTGATCTCGGCAAAATCTAAACAATTTAGGATAGCAAACTGCAAGAGATGTTTCACCACACCAACAATCTTGCCAAAATTTCACCCTAGACCCATCCCCAATATCATATAGAATGTGGCGAGAAAAAGAAGGCCATCCCCGACTAATATTTTTCCACAAGCCAACACCATATGGACCATTAGTAGGCCTAGTACACCAACTACCCCATCCACAACCATATTTCACCACTATCACTTGCCTCCAAAGGGCAGCCCTCTCCATCCCAAATCTCCATAGCCACTTCCCAAGCAAAGCTTCATTAAAAAGTCTAACCTTCCTTATCCCCAAACCACCCAAAGCAATGGAAATGCAGACAGTAGCCCATTTAACCAAATGGAATTTTGGTTCATAACCAATGCCACCCCATAAGAAATTCCATTGAAGTTTCTCAATTCGGTTAGCCGCAGAAGTAGGAATAGGAAATAAAGATAGAAAATAAGAGGGTAAATTAAATAGAGTGCTTTTAATTAAAGTGACTCTACCTCCCTTGGATAAGTACAAACGTTTCCATTTTGCTAATCTCCGTTCTATCTTCTCCAGAATTGGGTTCCATATTGTCTTATCCTTGAATTTAGCTCCCAAAGGAAGGCCTCAATATTTCATTGGAAGAGTACCTTGTTTACAGCCAAGGACACTCTACAATAAGTCAAGGACCTACTTTTTAAAACCACTCTCAACAAGCTTGCTTCCCTCTTCGACATATGTCCCCTGTTGAGAGAGTTGAAAATGGTGTTCTCCAATGACAGGGAAACCTCATCCTTTCACTCTAATCCTCCTCCAATACTTTCAATTTAGTTCAGTAGACTTCTATGAACTATGTAAATTGCCACAATCCCTAATCAAACAATAATATTGTCACATACATCTCTAACAGTTCTATTAAATCTACCAAAACTTACCATCTTAAAATTTTCAACTTCCTAAACCACAGAAAATCTACAACCTTCATTTATATTAAACATCATGCATAAATGACACCCAAGATCATGGTTTGACCTTGAAGAAAACCAAACACTTAGTGTTCGAGTAAGAACTTCAAATCCAAACAACTAACTTTTGCAAATATACATACATACATGCATACATACATACATACATATATATATATATATACATATATAGTAGTTACCTTCCACAACAACAATAAAAAGCCTTAGTCCCAAAATTTTGGGGTCGACTATGGATGCTCCACAAGTGAATCTTCTTATGCTAAATGTGACAAGTGGAACATACATTTATTTTACTCAAGTATCACAGAAGAATTTTTATAAATTTAATTCACAGTTCAAGATAACATGTCACCAGAAAATCTTGCACATTGCAAGCTTCTAACTAGAAAAATGGAATTTTGGCGTTGGAGTTTGTATAAATTTATATTTATATGTTGTGATGAGCTTTAAACTTCCAGTTTTCCACAAATTCCCAAATATTCCATCAAATTCCATTCTGAAAACAATTTTTTTTAATTTGATATGCTTTAAGATTCTTCACCTAGTAACAACCCATTATCACGAGTATGATGAACTTGAAAAACTAATGATATCACAGTAAGAACCGCGCATGTGTGTGTGCATGTGGAAAGGTAGAATACAAACCGCTTCTTTCTTGCTATTCTGCTTCTCCTCCAAGTCTTGAAGATTGCCATCAAGACGTTTCCTAGTATGCAGAAAAAAATTTACAGTCAAATGCATGCAGCAACAACAATAATAATTAGATGATGATGATGACAATGACGCATTTTTTATAATAGTAATGAAGCTTTATTAATAAGAACAACTACTTCATGTTCACGATGATGAACACAAATATTCTCAAACAATTACAAAGTATCAACCATCAAATCTAATAGAAGAATGAAACTCAAATATAGAAGTACAATGAATAACCCCAAGCCTGGGACCACTCAAACAAGGTGTGAAGCAGTAATGATTTCAATTTAGCCAAGGATATTTCAGTGTCTCTAAATGTGCAAGAAGAAATTTGATGGTACAGAGAACTTTAGAATGCAAGATTATATTTTTCAAATAAACCCAAAAATTTATACTGATAAGAGGTGAGACCATCCACCAGAACTGGAAATATTTTACATCCCCACATAGCACATTCCAGTAAAAGATATCATAGGATATCAGTTCCAAGTAATAGTGCAAAGCATCAAGAGAGAGAGAACAGTAAAATAAAATAAAAAATAACATTAGGAAACAATCCAACCTGAAAACTCCAAGTTCCTTACAAAATAAGCAGCACAACATTGAAAAAAATAATTCTTTACGTGAATAAAAGCAGTAAAAAAAATAAAAAAATTTACAGGCTACATGAATTCCCATGTCATTTTTATTAGAATATGCGTCAAGTTATTTGTTGTAAGGAAGTGTAATGATAGAGATGTGAAATACGTTATGTGATCATATTCTGCATTGGTCATTGTGTAGACACTCTTTCCATTGAATGGGTTAAATTCAAAGTTAAGGAGATTTGCCAGCCATTGATTAAAATTTTCTGTTGTGAGACATATTTTGAATGGCAGGAAACTAACTCGCACATATTTTTTTACAATAAAATATCCTACATTCCTAGTCAAGCTTTAGACATCTAAAAATGCATTTAGTTACTTTAGTAACTACTAAATGAGGAAGCTAAGGACTTTAATTATGACAAGGGACGGAGCCAATGACTCTTTTGAGCAAACTGACTTCATTCCATCAAAAAAAAAAATGTGGTTAGAGAAGTATATGCCTTTATCAGTACAAGATACATGAAGTTATCATTTATGAGGATAAAGTGCAGTTTTTTTTTTTTCCAGGTAGTAATCTCTTACTATGGACTAACTATAAAAATGACCCAAAATTACCATCTATATTTTCCTATTACCATCTATCCAAAATTCATGGTTCCCTAAATCTTACTTTTCAACTAGTGGATTAAAAGATGCAAAGATTGCAAGAATGAGTTCCAAAGTAAGCATACAATTCAGCCAAGATATATTCAATTCTCTTGCGCACATTCGCGTTTGCCTCTGCTAAATCCTGCTTCACAAGCACTGGACCGATCAATTTGTACACGTTTGCATCTTCATTCAATATATCCAACTCCTACAAACACAAACAAAGAGTTCAAACCTAATTGATATCACCACTTTGCTCGCTTGCAATCAAAACCCTCAGAATCCTTCATTCAGTCAAATCTAAGACAAACCTAATCAGCATTATGGAAAATTGCATCGCATAAAACTTCCAAAATATACTCCCAACAGCATTCACTTAACTTAAAAATTTTTATTTTCACTTTCCTTCTGCTAAAAACTTCATTTTCCTTCACTTTCCTACTAAACAAACAGATATTAAAAAAGGGAAAGGGATAAATAAATGAGAAAGAGGGAGAGAGACCTTGAGGACGAGCTCATTCTCGCCGAGCTGGATAGTGTACTTCTTTCTCACTTGATGATTCTTTGCAATATCTGACAAATTATATACCATCTTAGAGTGCTTCAATTTCAGACACGTGCATAAAAAGTAAAAATTTTGAAATTAAAAAAAAATATATATTCAAACAAAAATCAATTTATTAGCACATAGTGTGTTACTGTAATGAAATAGCCTTGCACAGCTGAGACGAGGATTTTCTCATACTAATAAGCGTTAGTTACTGAAGAAATACAGTAATCCATCAAGTACAACAAAGAATATCCAGCATATGAGAGCCCATCTTCCTCATCACACAAACCCCATTAATCTCTCACAAACACCAAATTCAATCTAGCCATCGATAACCCAAAATTTGGGTGTAAATACGAATACCATATAAATAAAAAAATACATGCCTTTTTGGAGTTTGCTGAGATCGTTAGATTTGGCTTCGAAATCGCGCTGTAGCTCTCGAAGGACGGTTGAGGAAGACATTTGTGTGTGCTTCTTCTTCTTCTTCTTCTTCTTCTTCTTCTTCTGGTTTCTGACTCTCGCTGCTGCTGAGTTCTCTGGTTTGGGTTTTTGAGCGATTTTGCAAAATGGGACCTTTGCTAATTGCTATGGGCCCGTGTCGGGGCAGAATATGGGTGGGTCTAAGTTGGATTAACCGATTAGGCCTAATTGGGCTGAAAAGCCCAAGTGTATATTATTGGGGTCAGTTTGTAACACAGTTGCCTCTTACCTTCTCTTCTCTGGAGTTCATAGAGAAACTCGTTATACAATTCTTATTAAACATTTTAATACTCATTATTAAAAATGGATTTGGATCAGGTGCAAATATTCCTCCTCACTCACAAAATATTTTTACAATAATTTTTACGTTTTTACTTCTTTTTTTACTTTTTTGTTCATTCGGTGGATATTGAAAGTTATTTTTTTCAACTCTTAATCTCATCTATTGATAGCTATTACATCGACTAACGTATTACACCTTATCCAAATCTGATAAAAATTACTAAGATATCTTTTCACTATAAAATCAATTGACAAAGAAACCCAAAAAGAGAGATTGTTTCTTTTTGCAATGTCAAAAATTGGACTTAAACAACGCCCTTTTTTTTAAAGGAATTAGTCAACACTTAACATACCTGTACAAATGAGATTAAATTGACTAAAGGACTAAATTGAGAAAGGTATAGGGACTAAATTGAAGTAGTACCATAGTAATTGGTTAATTTTTGCCACATCATCAGCTTTTAATAAACTTACACTAACATTATTTTATTATTTATGTAAGTTTTGATGAAGTAATGAAATCTAAATTACTTATGCATTGGTTAAGATATATAGAATTCTATGTTAAAGTTAACTCAGGAATGCTATCGCTTGTTTAGTTCTTTATGAAAAACATTCTTTTTTTTTTAAGTGACTTTTTTTCTTATGTTTATTTACAACTTCGTAAACAAGCTTCGAATACATGTAGGTTATGTTTAGCTCAATGAAAAAAAATTTCAGGTGAAAATATTTTTTTAAAAGAAAAATATTTTCAGTTGTTTGGTTGTGTTCTGGAAAATACACCAAAAAATAGTTTCCAATGTTTGGTTTGTACGTAAAATGACTACTGAAAAATATTTATAATCTAACATATCTGCCAAACGCTCTCTCTCTCTCTCTCTCTCTCAAACTAAAATTGATTTCAATTTGACCGTATTTTCCAATCCACCCAAACATCCTTGTCAAGTATAAAATATTTTCCGTATATGTTTTTCCACCCAAAACAAACATAGTAGTAATGTCATTCAACTTGCACAAATAATTATAGTATTTCTTGTAGACGCAATTGTAATAAATGTAGCGGTGGTAGCAATAATGATGGTTGTCAACGCCAAAACCAAAATAAGAGTGCATGATAAACACTAAGAATAACAACCTCTAATTTACTCATTTATAAAATTAATTAGATAAATTGCATTTTCTTCCATAAAAAAAAAAAATTTTATCAATTGTGAAATAATCTATAAAATTAAACTAAAGAGTAAACCACTAAGAACAGACACCATGTGTTGAAATTATTTCTAAAAAAAATAACTAATATATTATTTTTATATATAATAAACTTCCAAAATACAGTCAAAGCACTGAAAGATAGTATGCACAAGGAATAAATTTCATATAACCACAAAATTGAGTCTTCTAAATAATATCAAATTATCCCAAGTGAAACATATTGACAGGGACATTTTTGGCGCATAGCCACGTGTCTTCCACTAAATGAGTGACTTTGCTAGACCCAGATTTGTTTTGGGGAGTTCAATCTAGAACTCGACATTGGGCAACATAGACCAATGGCTTCCATGCATTTTTAAGCTTACAAAATAGATAAATCCCAAAGTCTAAGAATTATAATAATGGTTAAAATAAATAAATTATATTTTTAATTAAATAGCTTTGATTAACTAATGATTTGAAGACCATAATTATAATTATTTATATTAGGTGATGTCCAATATTAGAGAATAATCAATTAAATGTCATATGTCTAATAATGGGATAAGTCCAAAATAGTCCATATCCTGCTGTGGTTCATGGTTCATGTTCAACATAATAAGGTATGTCTAGCAATGGTCAATGTCTAAATAATGTATGTCAATTAGTTTATGTCCAGCCGTGATTCATGTCCGAATAATATATGTCCAGCAATGGTTTATATCCGAATAAATATGTCGAGCTTCAAACAAACAAGATATGGGCTTTTTAACGTTGCTAAATTTTTGCTAATCCACAAATCTTGATAGATTGAGAGGTATCAAGATAGCTATCAAGGAAACAAAATTAAATCTTGATAGGTTGGGTAGGTATCGAGTTATCTATTGAGAGGTATCAAGCCAGCTATTGAGGAACATGCTGAAAATGCACTTTTCTTGAGATTTTCTTAAGTAGACCTTGTGTTTTCAACTTGATCTTCAATTAAAATTTTTAGACACATTAGAACTCAATAAAAAAATAAAAATAAAACACATAATGTGGCATTGTTTGGTAATACCAACACACATGAAACTTGGAGCATTAGCATCCGAGGATACACAAAAAAAAAAAAAAAAAAAAACTTATTTTACATCCTTAAACACCACTTTATCTATTTTACCATTTTATTTTACAACTCACCCAACATCTCAGCTTCTATTTTTACATACAACTCATTAAAATAATATAAACTACCCCCATCAAATAATAATATAATATAAACAACTCACTTCTCTCTCTTCAACTCTCTCTATCCATCAAACCCACGGTTAGCAATTACCACCGCCACCACAAGTAACCCACCACAGCCAGTAACCACCTACCACTAAAACTTAGCCCAACCACCAAAAGCCATCCATCACCACTACCACCACCACTAAAACACCGCAAAATCCTAAATTTTTAGGAATACCCACATGAAAAAAAATATATATATATGCGATCCGAATCACATTAACACAATCCACAATCAAACATCTTACAATGAAAATCACACACACTTGCACACAAAAAACAAAAACATGTCAACAGCTTAAATCTGTACCCAAAGACAGTGAAAAATAATAATAAAAGACAAGAAAAAGAAAGAGTAGCTTACCCTTTAGTGGAAAAAAAATTGGAGAATGAGATGAACACAAGGATCGGGGTGAAGCTTCAATCTAGGAGCTAATGGATATTATTAGCTTTTTCTTACACTTTTGTTTTCTTTTCTATTATGGATTTTTGTTGTTTTTTAATTTTTCTTTGTCTTGGCTAGGTTTGGTTGAAAAAGAGAGAACAAATCTGGGTTTGAGAGAGAGAGAGAGAGAGAGAGAGAGAGTAAAGGGAAAAATGGGTAGAAGGGTTAAAGTGCTGGGTTGAGTGGTAGCAGCGGCGGCGGTAGCAAAAACCCATGCGAACAAATCCTAGAACAACCAATCTTCAAGCCGCCACTGCCATCGTCACCTTCAATCTTCAAGCCTCTCCCGTTGCCAATGCCATCGAGAGAGACATAGCTAAGATAGGAGAGGTGAGAGCAATGAGGGATGAAAGAAACATTCGGTAAGAGGTAGAGAGAAGAAAGAGAAAGAGAGGGAGAGTGAATATTTTTTTATTAAAGTGGAGAGAGAAAGCTATGGTAGATAAGAGAATATATTATTTAGTTTTAACAACTGGGCTACAGCAAGTTGTGTATATATAATTTTACTATAGCCGGTTGCACAATTTTTTAAGAATAGCAAATCGGATGTGGCATGTTTTTAAGGAGTTGGGTTGTAAAATGGCAACTATAAGGTGTTTACACCCCCCTCTAATGCTACTACTCTTACCATCTCTCCCTCTGTTAATCCATGAAAAAACCTCAAATAAAAATGTAAGCCAAATACAATAATAAATTGATTACAAATAATGAATCAATACTTAAATAAACTAGCCTAATCTAAAACAGTCAGTCCCAAGAAATCATAGCACGAATTAAGATTGGTTGTTTTGGTTGGCTTTATACCTGTCTTTCCTAAAAGCGCTTAACAAATACATTGTGAGCACCATGTAGAACATAATGACAGATAATAAACAAGTAAAACTCAAGAATATGTATACCAAAAAAAGGGTACAAAACCGCAAAGTACATAATGCAAAATAAAACTCATCTCTACCTCACAAAAACATGTATTGCTTTGCCTAACATGTAGAATCTCCAAAAACTACATTTTCTCCCCCTTTTTGTTGTGATTGACATACGGGCACAAAAAGCTATAAAGTTTCACCAAGGAAACATAAAGATGATCAAAGGAGCACAAAGAATCCATAGGCAAACATGAATAGAAAGAAATAAACATGCAATGGATACTAAGGGGACAACATATGCAACAACAACAAGAAATGAATGGCACACACGTGGAATGCAAACAAAAAAAAAAAAACAATGGTTGTAAAACAACTTTCTCCCGTATAAAAAAAATGATAGAAAAACTATTGGAAAAAAACATTTTGAGGAGATAAAAAAATATATTTAAAAAAAAAAAAAAAAACACGCACACACACAAAAGAAAAAATGAGATTGTACATTGAATACCAATATTCTCTCTTTCATTTTATGCAAAGCTTGACATTATGTAATCCATATACAAATGCATGTAAACACTTTCAGACATGGTCACTTAAGACTATACAATATAATTCTCAATGAAATTAAAATTCAAGCATGTAAGGAATTTTCATGTATTCAAGTGTATTGTAAACTCTCATCAACCTCAAAAATAGAGAAAAACTATGAAAATAAATATTATCGAAATTCCAAGGATTTCAAATGATATGAATAGTGTGAAAACCTCTAATAGAAAAATGGGATAAGTTTGTGATAAGCCAAGAATGTATTGAGCCCTTTAGTAAATTAATCAATTAATTAGTCAAGTGAAATTAATTAGATTGAATTTCATGCAATAAGTGTGCTAGCACAAACAAATCACCAACTAAGTTAAATACAGCGAAAAATAAATTTGACACAGGTGATTTATTTACAAATGGAGAAAACGACCGAGACAAAACCTTACTAGGTGAATTTAAGGTCACCAATCCCAAGAATCCACTATTATCAAAATCCCGAGAATCCACTATTATCAAAACAAGCGGTTACAAGTAAAAGAAATCCCATTACTTAATACCAACCCACAGTTGAATCCTTACCCCAATACCTAATTGGACTTGTAATGTAGTGACAATCTCTTCTTTCAATACACGGCTCCGAGTACGTGACTAACCAATCGATGCACAGATCCAAGTACATGACTAACACATCAACTTGAGGAAGATGTTGTGATAAGCCAAAAATGTATTGACCACTTGTGATGAATTAATTGATTAATTAGTCAAGTTTATTAATTAATCAAATTAACATGCAAAATGCATGGCAGTATAAACAAATCATCAATTAACTTAAGTGCAGCGGAAATTAAATTGACACGGTAATTTGTTTATGAATAGGGAAACCCTACACGGCAAAAACCCCATCGGGTGATTTTAAGGTCACTACTCCCGAGAATCCACTATTATCAAAACAAGCAGTTACAAGAAAAGAAAACCTAATACCTTATACCAACTTACAGTTGAACATTTACCCTAATATCCAATTGAACTAGTTCTGTAGTGACAGTATCTCATTTTCAATGCACGGCTCCCAATGCATGACTAACCAATAGATGCACAAATCCCAGTATGCGACTTGATTACCAACTTGAGAAGGATGTTGACTACAAAGTTCTTTAGTTTATCATACAATGAAGATCAAGAAGCTCCTTAGTCACAAAGCCCTAAAGTGTACAAACAAAGCAGCTTTTTTAAGAGAAAGATGAATTAGGGCAAATTCTGTTTCCAATCACAATTTGCATGAACAAGACTTTGCTTCACACTTATGCAACTTGTGTAACCTTTGACGGTCCTTCAAATAATCCTTATATATGTTTAGGGTGTTGTGGGAAAAGAAAGCCTAAACGCATACCCACAGATTGGATGAAAAATAGCTCTGAAAAACTGAATTTCATAAACCTCGATAGATAGCCATGGGCTGAAATAGCTTTTAAACCTCGATAGATGCTAGCTGTCGAGTTTTAAAATCCAGCATTTTCTTACTTGATTCTTAGATAGACTTGCATGGCTTTAACACTTGAACTTGAAACCTTGTTCCATGAAGTATTAAATACATCCTAGATCTATCCAATTACAAATAAAGTGCGTTTTGTCAAAAGATTAGCCAATTACATAAAATAGTGACATATATTCCTAATATTGAATCACATATGTCCTAACATGTTGATTGCAAAGTTCTTCAATTCCTCCAAACAATGAAGATTAAGAAACTCCTTGGTTACAAAACCCTTGGCGCAAAGACGTAGCAGCTTCTACAATGAATATAATGAACTAGAGCAAATTTTGTCTCTGGTCACAATTTGCATGCACAATGACTTTGCATCAAATTGCATAACCTTGCATCACCTTTGATGACCCTTAAAATAATTCTTATATATGTCTAGAGTTGTGAAAAAAGAAATCTTACACAAATAACTTGGATATGCGTGAAAAACAAATCTAGAAATCTGAATTTCGTAATTCTCGATAGATATTGTTTCTTTTGAACAGCTGTCAAGATTCCTTAATAAACCTCGATAAATATTATCTGTCGAGATTTAATAAATATCACTTCCTCACTTGTTTCTTAGATAGATTTGCATGACTTCAATACTAAACTTGAACTCTTGTTCCTTGAAATACTAAACCATCCTAGATCTATCTAATTACAAGTAAAGTGTGTTTTGTCAAAAGATTAGCCAATTTACAATAACATATGTTCTAACAAGTTCCACATAAGTTCTAACAATCTCTCCCTTTGGCAATCCGTGATAAAACCACAACAAACAAATGAGAGAAGTCATAAATTACTAAACTTATAATCACTTGTTGAGTACAATAAAATATAATCCTAACACTAACTCTTTAAAAACTTTACAAGAAGAAAGCTCATGGCATGATAGATTTTGACAACTGCATCAACTTATGCAAACTTTCTATCTATTTTGTACAAAAAACTATTTTTTCTATTTTATACACCAATTTTTACAAAACACCTACATCAATCTATCTATCTATTTTACACATCTATTCAATAAAATATTCATTTGTTTGCAATTTTTTATTATTTCCTCACTCACTCCCCTCTCTCACATACCCAACACTATCAAAAAACACTAAAATATTAATATGCACGGTTACTGTAACACTTGTGCATTTATGCATAATTTTACACACACTGATGTGGGATTTTTTTGCTCAAAATGTGTAAAATGGACTACTTTTTATATTTTGCAAGATTATGTACGATCTGATGTGGTTGCCCTTAGTGTGAAACAAAAATAAAGAATTGCATACAATAAAAAACATGTGTATAAAGAAAGAAAAGAAACAACACATGGAGAGATAGGTGAAATGATAACAACATCATCATATATATAAAAGATGAATAAGTACAATGTTTGTTATCACTAAATGGTCATAAGACCGATGTACAATAGGATAATGTAACTAGAAAGAAAGAAAAGAAAAATACATAAATCCTCACTACATCCCTAAAAAAACAAAAGACACTCCCTCTATCAAAAATGTCTAATGCTAATACTTCCCCTAAAAACATGACTACTCTAAACCCAAAACTACTCCCCTTTTTGTCATGAATGACAAAGGGTAAGTCACTGAGAAGTCAGCATCTCCTCATCACTAGAAGAGCTAGCATCTTCATCCTCATCATAATCACCATCACTAGAACCATCGTCAGCATCCTTGTCCTTAGAAGCCTCTGAAGAAAGAGAGGGAGAAGCGATGAAGCCGCCAAGTCGAGCTCGTCGTTGTGCAATATGACCAACACAAGTGGTCATCTAACACAACTCATCACTCAGAGTGTCAAGGCGAGCATCCATGCACTAAAGTTGCGCCATGATTGCCTCAAGTGCCACACCACCACTCGAAGAAGAGAAAGCAGAGGTACATGGAAGGGAGGGGGTTGGAGAATTCGTCATCTCGATTCGTGGCTGCTTCGGTCGAAGCAGGGCCTCGCTGTCAAACAGACGTCGTGCTAATGGCACCTATGATGGTAAAGAGATGATAACCAAGGATAGAGATAGAGATAGAAAAATGACGAATGATCTGCTTGATAGCCAAAGGGAAAATGAGTTTATCATGTGTCACTGTATCTCTATAAACATCAATGAGAGAGAGAATGAAGTGAGAAGGAAAGTCTATAGAAAGGTCCTCTAAGAGGGATAGCAAAAAAACGAGCACGAGGCTCTGTAAAGGAGTTATAGTGAGACAAAGGATGGAAAACAAAAGTCATCACCATGTTTAGGAACCTTGGACCTTTTGCAAAGCCCGAGCATGAGGTGTTTTGGCGCTTACTCCATAAAGAAGGTGTCTCACAAAAAAGAGACAGAAATTCGTCTTTGGACATGGTCCTCAAATGTGGACAAGCGGGGTAATCAGGATGCGATACTTATGGAACATGTAGCATCTTGAAAATAATATCTGAAGTGACTACGATACGTGTTCTTCGAATCTGCATAACAAACTAAGGTATAAAGGTATCGAAACTATGCATGTTGGAGTAGAGCTCCTGAATGATCACGGTGGGACATCTCACGGGTATCTCACATAAAGATTCTTATCCCCGACTATGAATGACAGTGGGTAGAGCAATATTGGAAAAGTCTGATAGAACCACGTGGCCTTTCGAATGAATACCACGGTTGGAGATGTTTTATGAAAAGTCCTTACGGGCCTTCTCATCATGGAACCGAATGTGAAAAGGAGTAGGATCAGAAGAAGATGTCCCCGAATGAAGAGGGTTATAAGACAGAATGGATTTGCGCTTGGGTGCCATGCGCAGTCTACACGAAAGAGAGAGAGAGAGAAAGAGAGAGGGAGGGAGAAATAGAAAACACAATCACAACCCAGCAAATAGATAAAAATAAAAAAAATAAAATAAAATAAAATAAAAAAGGTACGTACGCATGAAAAAAACATGAACATGTGAGTGCTAAAAGAAATTGCATCATGGATTCAACCCAGTCCAAACCTAGCACCACACAATTTTTAACATATAAACACACATCTAAATGCATGAAACATTGTGAAAAGGCAAAGGGAATGCAATGAATGAGCATATACCAACAAGTAAGCAACACCCAACCCAAAAATTTCACAAGAAACTCAAAAGTTTTCAAAAACCCAAAAAATTTCAAGAAAACCCAAAACCTAGGTCTAAATGTGTAAAATGCATGAAGAAAGAAGGATTAAGAGATCATACCAAAGGAGAAATGCACAATCTAGGCCAAAATCCAAGTGGGGAAGATGAAAAGAGTGAGAAAAGAGTGTTTGGAAGGTGAAAAGACAGTTTCTATCGAGAGAGAATGAGAGAAATGAAAATTGATTTCGCACTGAAGCTATTTAAAGAAATCGCAGCTTGATGGATCGAGGATCTGTCGAGATCTGTCTAGCACTAAATCTTAACAAATAAAATCTATCGAGGTGTTGTCGAAAATTTGTCGATGGCAAAAATATCTCGATGGATCAAACAACTATCGAGCAACTATCAGCTAGACAGAAACTTTCTAAATAGATCAAGAATTTGTCGAGAAGCTATTGAGCCAAATTCTAGATAGTTCGATGGATCAAAGATGTGATAAGATCTTTCAAGAAAAGAAGTCCAATGGTCTTGATAGATAGCTATCTGTCAAGGATTTGTCGAAAAGCTGTCAAGCTAGATAAAAAGCAATTTTTCAAAGAGAGGAAAAATACAAAGAAATTAATACAATCAAGCAAACTACTCAACCAAAGATCTAAACAACATTTTAAGCTTTCAAAAACATTTCTTTACAAGAAAAATGCAAAGCATTCATAATCCAAAACGCACACATATACTAAACAAGTCTAACCAATTTTATATTTCAAAAACAAGTCAAGATAGTTTAGTGAGCACACATTTGCACATTTATCCCTTATCATGGCCAAATCACATTATACATGCACATGTATCAAAAGTAGCAAAGAATTTGCATGTGTGTGAAAACATCACAAAAATGCGTAAGTGTCTCAAGTTATGACGATTTCAGATACGAGAAAATCAATTTTAACTCACACATAATCATAACTGCTTGATGGGGACTATCACCTTTGAAGTACATCCTATAACTCCCACGTCTCCTAGAAACACGCTTGCAATCATATTTAATGGCATTGATTCTTTTTGCTTTTAGTTTTCTTTGCATATTTTGCTTTTTGAGTATATCATGCATGGACATATAAGAGAGAGAAAAGAAATATCCAATTATGTTAAGCCAAAAATATCACAATTTTGCTATGCCAAAGTACATAGATGTTGTACATGATTGGCGAGCTTTTACGATGAGATGGTTATTTATGTCTTTCTCTTATGATTTTTTAATCTTTCCCATAAAAAAGAGTAATATGAGTGTTAAGTATAAGAGATTACTTAATTGTACTCATCACAAACACAAGCCACAAAACTCACTCACTTAGTTATGCATTGAGATGCTCATCTAAGTTATAAAAGATATAAAATTTAGAAAATTTTGTTTCAATGGCCATTTAAGGTACACAAGTACCAAAGTATACAAAACGCACAATGTTTTTATATTTTTCTGATTTTTTAATTTTTTTTTTAATTTTTGAAAAACAAAATAAAGTAAAACTGAAAACAAACAAACTAAAACATGTTAAACAAAACATAGTATAAAACTAAATTGACTCAAAAATAAAAAAGCAAAACACACAAGTAATACATAAACAAAAAGAGGGCGAGAGAAAAAAGTGACTAAATCACTTTGAGTCTTTTTCCTTCCACACCTTGAAAGAATCTTTCCTTTGAGCGAATCTTTGATCCGGTGGTGAGAGAAAAGAATTAAAACTGTTCAAGTTCGAAAGGAACATGAAGGCCTTAAGAAGAACTCCAAGAGGAGTAAAAGAGGATAGAAACTGATTTTGGTTTCCAGATGAGATCATACCATTGCTTTGTTGAATGGCTAACCACTTGTAGTAATTTAGACGAGTATGCCCTAAAGCTCAATGGTGATGATAGAAATGCTGCTTCTTTTGTTTAGACTTTTGGTTATTACCCTTCTTAGTCCTAAGGTTTTTAGTCTCTTTCTTATCAAGCTTACGGGGTGCACCTAAAATTGATTTGTCTTTACCTACGTTCTCACTAGCCATATCAGTTTATGAAAGATCGCGCCCCCGGCCTGTTTTATAGGATGTTGGGCCAAACCCACGTGAATGGGTGGAGTCGTGTCATTGTCTCACAAAATGGAGGTTTGATTAGTTATATTTCCCCATTTAGATTAACGGTTTTGCAATGGAGACGCCACTTGTTTAATTATTGGAATAAATAAGAAAACCAAAAATTAAAAAATTCCTCATTTTATTAATCTGTAATTCAATTTACATTAATCATAGGAAAATTACATGACTTTGGACCTAGATACAATCTAAGATAAGGTACATGACTTTGTTTCCTAGTTATAATATAAAAATCGAAAATTACATAAATAAGCATTTGATTTACTAACCCTTAATCTAAACTTGGAGGCTATATTACAAGGTGAGAAGGTGTTAGATTATGGTGGCCAACATTCATATCACATCATCCAATATGTTATCAATCAATTTGCCTGTTGAACTTAATAAGTGTGCATGTGATAAACCCTAATTTAATTTATTAGGGATTGAAAAAATAAATTCTAGTGAATGTGTATGGATGGTGATAACCTAAATTCAAGGATTTGAAAGAATTATTGAACAAACATATTTTTCATATTTTTTATGTGGATTTAAGATTAAATCTAATGATATGCATGAACATGTGATGAACAATCAAGAACATGTGATGAACAATCAAGAACATGTGATGAACACATAAGAACAATTAAGAACATTTAAACATATGCAAGAGAATTATTATACTTTAATCTTAAATTCTCATCATGGCAACATAAACAAACAGTTAGGGAAGGAGATTATACATTCATGCAAGATCCATATGATAGAGGAGGGGACTCTTGATGAAGGTCCTAAGGGTGGAGGAAAAGAAGATTTAGGAGAGGGAGAGTGAGTCTCACTCAATACCTTGAGTCCCAAGAAGACCAAAATATGACAAGACTACTCAATTTCAGTAGAACTCTAGAAAAGAGAAGAGAGGAGGTTTTTTGTGTGTTTTAGAATGAAGGAGATGGGGGAATTATATAGTAATGATGGAGAAAATATGAATGGAAGGTCATTTAATGAGGGTTGACAAGAATTCATGAACCTAGACCTCATTTTAGCCTTAGGGGAAATTTGGTGCATTACATAGAAAGATTGGTGGGAGTAAGGAGCAAACCAAAATTCGGTTTTCTCATAGCTGCTGTAACAGCCTATAGAGCCAATTTCGAATACTCATATCTGACACAATTCTGATTGGAAGTGTTTCGTTCTTGTGCTCAAATTGAAGCCTTGGATGTCTAGTTTTTGGGAAAATTAACCTCATTCACAAATTCAAAATATTCTGAGAGATATCGATGAAATGGTGAGCAGAGGTCATTTGTTAGAAAATGATTTCAACACAATTAACATTAATAAGTCCCAAATTAGCTCCCAATTAACATTAAATGGCTCCAATCACTCCCATTTCATACTCAATTGGTTCCAAATTTACCCTAATTACAAGATAATTGCACAAATTACTCATTGAATAATTAATGTTTAACTATCTAGTTAATTAGATGTATGCAATTCTATCATAAAATGTAATCCTAACCAATCAAATTATGACACATCATTGTTCTCAAATTGATTATACTTATAACCAATTGAAATCAATTGTTCATAATCACATATAATCGGACTTAATTTGTAATTTTGCATCTCAACCATTAGAACTTGATTTGATGATAACTTTCAATCTAATGATCTGATTAGGATTTATAACCAGTCGATTTGATCGTTACAACATCAAGATCATTTTAGTGAAATGAGATTAAGGATCTAGTAACCAGAATCAGGATGCATATTTTCAAGGTGAAATTACCCTTTTATCCTCCATGTGAGGTTAAATACGAGTTGCAAAATGGGGTGTCAATAAAATGCCCCTCATTGGTAGAGCTTGAAAAACAAATGTCAATGTATGAAAGAGACACCTAACTTTGCAATCAGTATTTAACCGTGGTGAATGCATGTAGATAAAAATGTAGATGGTCATGTTGTGGATCAAAATATGGACCGAATCTCGAGGAAGATTGCCTACGTACCTCTTGGTGGAGGGATCAGGTCCAAACGTCGTTCATGCATGCAATTTTTTTTTTTTTTTTTTTTGAATGAGTATAGGATATGCTTACCTGGAGGACGACAGATCCTGGCTCATGTTTTCAGAAGACCAAGGATTTTTGGGCTTTAGCTCATGCTTTCAGAGGACTAAAGGTTCTGGATTTTGACTCATGTTTTCAGAGGACCAAAGGTTCTGGATCCTAGCTCATGTTTTCAGAGACCTAGGATTTTTGGATCTTGGCTCATGTTTTTAGAGGACCAAAGGTTCTGAATCTCGACTCTTGTTTTTAAAAACCTAGGATTTTTAGATCTTGGCTCATGTTTTTAGAGGACCATGGGTTTTTTGGGATTTGGCTCATGTTTTCAAAGGACCAAAGGTTCTGGATCCTAACTCATGTTTTCAGAGACCTAGGATTTTTGGATCTTGGCTCATGTTTTTAGAGGACCAAGGGTTTTTTGGGTTTTGGCTCATGTTTTCAAAGGACCAAAGGTTCCAGATCCTGGCTCATGTTTTCAGAGGACCAAAGGTTTTTTGGGATTTGGCTCATGTTTTCAGAGGACCAAAGGTTCTGGATCCTAACTCATGTTTTCAGAGGCCTAGGATTTTTAGATCTTGGCTCATGTTTTCAGAGGACCAAGGATTTTTTGGGCTTTGGCTCATGTTTTCAAAGAACCAAAGATTCTGGATCCTGGCTAATGTTTTCAGAGGCCTAGAATTCTTGGATCTTGGCTCATGTTTTTAGAGGACCAAAGGTTTTTTGGGCTTTGGCTCATGTTTTCAAAGGATCAAAGGTTCTAGATCCTAGCTCATGTTTTCAAAGGACCTCGGATTTACGGATTTTGGCTCATGCCGATGTGTGTGGCCTTTTACACTAGTACTTGCAAAATAAGCATTTTCAATTAGAAACGGAGTTATTCATTGAAAAGAAGTTGGCATACTTGACAAATGCCCCTAGTTTTGGACATATTCCATGCTTCGATGATGCTGAGGGTGAATAGTTGACTTGATGTTGCATCACTGGAAAATGTGGAAGAAGATCATAGATTTCTGTTCCTAAAGAAGAATTTAATGAAGATTTTTTTTTTTTTTTTTGAATTTGGAAAACTTAAATTTTGTTGAAGGAATTGAAAATTTTGATTAATGAATTTTTTTTTTTGAAAAATTTGGAAATTTTGAATTTTTTCAAGGAATTGAAAACTTTGATTGATGATTTTTTTTTTTTTTGAAAGAATTGAATTTTTTTTTTTTTTCTTTTGTCTCCTTTTTTTTTTTTTTTTTGAAAAATTTGGAAATCTTGAATTTTTTCAAGGAATTGAAAATTTTGATTGATGATTTTTTTTTTTTTTTTTTTGGAAAGCAACCTAAGAAGTATGAGCCCAATGCCCCTAGTCCCAAGGCCCTTTTTGAAAATTTCCTCCTTTTTTTTTTTTTTTGAAATATGAAGATGTGTTCATTATCAAAAAGTGAAGAAGATGAAGACAAAGATGGAGTAAAGGTGATGAAGATTTATTCATAATGAGTTTTTTTTTTTTTTGGTTGAAAAGCCTATCCTTTGAATGAGAATAACTTTGGCTGGAAGTTGATGCGGATTACTAAGTCCTTGCTTAATTCCTGCAAAAAGATAATTTCAATTTAACAATGGATTTATTCATTGAAATGAATTAGAAGTACTTAGCTAATGCCCCTAGTTTGGGGCATATTCCATGCTTAGATTGAAGTTGAATTCATTTGATGTTGTGACCATTGGGGAACATGAAAGAAGATCATGGTCCGCCATTCTTGGTTCCTACAAAAAGGATTTCTTTCTCTAGCTTGTTAGAAACTAATTATCATGAAAACTTGCGCACAATATAAATAGGCTAACGCACCAAGTTTAAACATGCTTAATGCAAACAAATGGGTTTAACCTAACATGCATCCAAACAATTTTGTCACATTGCTTTGGCTTTGTTCTCCAAGGTTGTTTGGGTGATTGGGACCGAGCCTCTGCAAGGCTGCCTATGTACCTTTTTCATAGAGGATCAGGTCAAGATGTAGTTCAAGAAAACTGGATTTTGAAAAAGAATGATTTTTTTTTTGAAAAAAACTATTTTTTTTTTTTTTTTTTTGGAAATGAGAGGTGATCCTTTGAACAACCATTTTGGCAAATCAAAGTGTTTAAGAATCAAACAAATCTCTTTGATTAGGAAGGATCAAGATCATTAAACTCATGTAATCAAATTTGCTTCATCCTTTGAACATCATTAGATTAGGTCTCCAAAGGCAATCAAGAAATGAAATGTGATATTGTTGATGAATCACATTGTTGGATGCAAACAAGGAGAGTGCTCTAGATTTGGAATTTCTTTTAAGTCATTTTGAGGATTTGAGAGTTTAAGAAATTTTGTCCTCGAACATATCATCTTGTGGGGTTTGAAAATTTTAAGCATTTTTCTTTTTTATTCAACAGAAAAATATTATCAGAGTTTAAGATGCGCCCACAATTAGCAAGACTTCAAGGAGGTCTTTACTCATGGGCTGTAATGTAGGCCGGGTTTGAGTTATGAAATGAAATATATAAAAGGCTCAAAATTCCCTATGATGTTCCCCCAAGTATACATTACCCAAAAATCAAGTATTGGAGGAGTTTTACCATTTCTTCTTTGTTATCTTCTCACTAGTCTTCATTGATCACTTGTATCAACATTTGTTTTTATGCTTATTCCCCTTGAATCATACCTCTAGACTTTCATCTTGTAAAATCCTTTTCTTTTTAGGTTACATCTTCAAGTTTTCAACTTGCTAGGATTTTCCTTTTTTTCTTTGACCCTAACTTTTGCCTAGATTGCCCTTTTGGGTTTTCAGCTTAGCAAGCCTTTTTTTTTTTTTTTTTTTGGGCCCTAGCTTTTGCCTAAACTACCCTTTTAGGTTTTTAGCCTAGCGGGCTTCTTTTCTTTTCTTTTTTTCTTTTTTTATTTCTTTCTTTTCTTTTTCTTTTTTTGGTCTTTCATCTCTTGATTGAATGAACTTTTTGGGACCTTTTGCACTCCTTGTATTTCCCAGCTTAATGATTTTGGTCATTTTGATGCACTCTCTAGATTTCTTTCTTGCCTCAATGCACTTGCACCTTCCTATGCTTGATGAATCTTTTCTCTTTTTGATGAACTTTCTTTTAGATGAACCTTCTACTATTCTTGGCATGATGAATTTTAGGTTCTTCAAACTTGATGCACATTTTGTTTTCTCTCACATTGATGGAATTTCATTTCTCTTTCTTGGATTGAGTGAAAACTCCTTTTACTTTGATGATCTCTTATCTTTAGCTTAATGAATTCTCTACTTGTCTTTCATGTCTTCTAGGAGAGTTTTATCAATTAGCTTCAAAGCTAAAAGGTCGACTCCTCCTTATCATGAGATTTAAGCATGCATACTTTGAATTTTCCCACTCTAGGTTTAGATTTTAGTGGGTTCATGCAAAAAAAGGCTAAATGTTTGAAGGATCAAATGGGCTAACAATGGATGATGAACATTTTAGGTAATAGGAAATAATTTGGTTTAACCAAAGATTTGTATCCCTAGTAATGCTTGCTTATAGGCACAATGACTTAAACTCTTTTAATAAATTCATCTTAAAAGAAAAAGTATGAATGCTCTATTGGAGACACAAAAGTTGTTAGAAATTTGGAATGAATGCATGACCTTTTTGAATTTTCTGATGAATAAATTTTCTTTGATTGCCTTGTAAGATCATTTCTTTTTTTATTCAAAATAATTTAGCAAAAGTGTTTACATGGATCAAATGAAATTAATATTTTCTTAGTAGAAGTTGATTGTTCAAGCCTTTAAACATCACAATTTAGAAAAAGTTTTGTCCAAAGGATCCTCATGTATCATTTTGAAAAGAAGACTTTAAAGAATCTTGAAATCTTTGAAAAAAAAAAAATAGGTCTTTTTGAAAAAGTCACTAGGAAGACCAATGCCCCTAGTTCAAAGATTTTTTTTTTTTTTTTTTTTTAATGACTCAAAGGCCCAATGCCCCTAGTCCAAACACTTTCTCATTTGAATTTTTCTCTTTTTTTGGGAAAGATTTGGAAATCTTGAATTTTTTTTTTGAATTTTTTTTGTTTTATGTTTTTTTTTTTAATATATATACACAAACAAAGCTCATTAAATGCTACATGAAATTTTTGAATTAAAAAAAAAAAACATAGAAATATGAAATAAACAAACAAACTTTAAGCTTAACCACAATGTTGTAAACCAAATGTGGAATGAGGCAAAATTAGGCCACTTGCTTCTTCTTGGTCCATTTAGGATGCTTAAGGCTTGATGGGCTTGAACCTTGATTATGATGAAATGGCTTGGGCTTGCACTTGGAAGACATGCATCTTGTGAGCTTTTGGCCTTTGATGTTGATCATGCGTATACACCCTTGATGGGCTCAAGTGGTGGGCTTAGAATGATTCAAGAAATAATTTTCGGTTTCCATACAAAGCAGAGTTCAATCACAGGCCTTTGGGCTTGAGTTCATTCATAGCATACAAGGTTCAAACAATTATGATGGGCTCAAGCATTGGACTTGGGCTCATCATGGTTCAAATAACAGCCAAACACATGCATAATGTAATGCAATTTACATGGACCGACCTAAATGTAGGTTCTATCGGTCATTACAACAAGGGTAGAAGGTAGGTTAAAGGTCCCCACAAGTTAGGAAGTCTACCTCCCAACATGTGACGCCAGGAGCGCCGCATTGGTCCGAACGGTACAGTTTGTCCTTATGAACCACCATGGCATAACCATGATGATCCTTGTTGCGATGGGTGGTAGGTTCACCGTTGGGGATGTGAGTCTCAGGAAGACCACATTCAACGGCTAATACTACTGGGCTTCCAGGCTAGCACATGAATAAAATAAATTTCATTCAAGCAAATGATGCATGACATGCAAAAAAATGACATATTAGATATATTATATACAAAAAAAAAAAAATAATAGACAAACAATGATATCATTGGCCACCATAATCTAATTAAAACTTAGCTTTCAATATCCCCAGCAGAGTCACCATTGAGAGACCACGACCTCGACCTATTTTATAGGATGTTGGGCCAAACCTATGTGAATGGATGGAGTCATGTTATTGCCTCTCAAAATGAAGGTTCGATTAGTTATATTTTCCCCTTTAGATTAAGAGTTTTACAATAGAGTCGCCACTTGTTTAATTATTAGAATAAATAAGAAAACCAAAAATTAAAAAATTCCTCATTTTATTAATCTGTAATTCAATTTACATTGATCATAGGAAAATTACATGACTTTGAACTTAGATACAATCTAAGATAAAGTACATGACTTTGTTTCCTAGTTACAATATAAAAATCAAAAATTACATGGATAAGCATTTGATCTACTAACCCTTGATCTAAACTCGGAGACTATGTTACAAGGTGGGAAGGTGTTAGGCACCCATCTTGCCTGGTGAAACCGGTCTTCTAGATTATGGTGGCCAACATTTATATCACATCATCCAATATGTTATCAATCAAATTGCATGTTGAATTTAATGTGTGTACATGTGATAAACCCTAATTCAATTTATTAAGGATTGAAAAAATAAATTATAGTGAATGTGTGTGGATGGTGATAACCTAAATTCAAGGATTTGAAAGAATTATTAAACAAATATGTTTTTCATATTTTTGATGTGGATTTAAGATTAAATCTAGTGATATGCATGAACATGTGATGAACAGCGAAGAACATGTGAAGAACACATAAGAAAATTTAAACATATTCAAGAGAATTATCATATTTTAATCTTAAATTCTCATCATAGCAACATAAACAAATAGTTAGGAAAGGGGATTATATCTTCATGTAAGATCCATATGGTGGAAGAGGAGAGACTCTTGATGGAGGTCCTAAGAGTGGAGGAAAAGAAGATCTAGGAGAGGGAGAGTGAGTCTCACTCAATACCTTGAGTCTAAGGAAGACCAAGATATGACAAGACTACTCAACTTCAGTAGAACTCCAGAGAAGAGAAGAGATGGAGTTTTTTGTGTGTTTTAGAATGAAGGAGAGAGGGGGTTTATATAGTAGTGGTAGAGGAAATATGAATGGAAGGTCATTTAATGAGGGTTGATAAAGAATCATGAACCTAGACCTCATTTTAGCCTTAGGGGAAATCTGGTGCATTAAATGAAAAGATTGGGCGGAGTGAGGAGCAAGTAAAAATTTGGTTTTTCCGTAGCTACTATAACAACCTATAGAGCCAACTTCGAATACTCATATCTGACACAATTCTAATTGAAATTGTCTCGTTCTTGTGCTCAAATTGAAGTCCTGGATGTCTAGTTTCTGGGAAAATTAACCTCATTCACAGATTCAAAATATTTTGAGAGATATCGATGAAATGGTGAGTAGAGGTCATTTGTTGGAAAATGATTTCAACACAATTAACATTAATAGGTCCCAAATTAGCTCCCAATTAACATTAAATGGCTCCAATCACTCCCATTTCAGACTCAATTGGTTCCAAATTTACCCTAATTAAAAGATAATTGCACAAATTACTTATTGAATAATTAATGTTTAACTATCTAATTAATTAGATGTGTGCAATCCTACCATAAAATGTAGTCCTAACCAATCAAATTATGACATATCATTATTCTCAAATTGATTATATTTATAACCAATTGAAATCAATTGTTCATAATCACATATAGTCAGACTCAATTTATAATTGTGCATCTCGACCATTAAAACTTGATTTGACGATAACTTTCAATCTGATGGTCTGATTGGGGCTTATGACCAGTCAATTTGATCGTTACAACATCAATATCATTTTAGTGAAATGAGATTAAGGATTTAGTGACCAGAATCAAGATGCATATTTTCAAGGTGAAATTACCCTTTTACTTTCCATATGAGGTTAAATACGGGTTGTAAAATGAGGTGTCAACAGAGTTTTACATTCATTGTTCTCGAAATTAACATTATTAGCAGATGAGACAAACACAATAGTACTAGAAGAAGCAATATTAAGAGAAGAGAAATTATACCCTAGACCGGTTCTATCAGAAGTAAATTTATGAAAACTAAGCATTTCATCAAGTTTTGCATTGGAAGTCCTCTCCAGTTGAGCTCTGACTTGAAACAACTATACTTCAAGCTTTTTGGTCCTTTCTGCCAAGAAATTATTTTCAAACCGTAGTGCTTCAATGGCTGATTAGCTTCATCAAACTTTGTGGAGAGCTCCTCTCGATCTAGCTTAACATCACTCAGCTTCTTGGTGGCCAGCCTATATAGTTTCTCATACTTTTCAGAAACCTTATACAATTTTTCATAGGCTATATGGATGTCATCTTGTTCATCCATTTTCTCAGACTTAGAGTCCACAAAGTCTTCTTCATCATTTACTGTTTCTGAACCCCTATTAGTAGGATCAAGTGTTGTCATGCCCCAAACTCCAAAGGGTCCAAAGCATAAGAAAGACATCTCGAAGTACCTGTAGATTTTTTTTTCTTTCTTTCCTTTTTGACAATCCAATCCACAAAAATTATATCAAGTTCTAATATCAAGAATTATCATAAGAAGTCCATTGAATATACTCTCAGAGTAAGTCAGAGCTCTAAGCATTAATTACAATGACCACTAGCCACAAAATAATAAAGGTTTGAATAAATAATTGCATATCAACAGCTTGTCCCATTAGTGGAAATAAAGTTACAACCACTATAATATGCAAAAGAATAAGTCAAGCCTATTCTAAGATGTACAACATCTAATATTTCCATTACAAAAGTTCAACCTCCATCAGTAGTTAGTCTAACTACTATTAACAACCAAAAAGCTGTATCAAAAGATTGTTGTCTACTCTGAAAAATTTATAAAATAATGGGATAAGACAAAACCCAGTAAGTAGCACATTTAATGGGGATGGGGGAAATACAAGTTTCATCTTCAAAATAATAATATGACAAGAATTATTAAATAATGAAATACAAAGTTTCTCAATGTAAATACCTTGAAACTATATACTATAATCTGTGAGCATCAACAATATAATTTCCAAGGCCATAATATATAATATAAGATAAATTATCATAAATATACCACACTATTACATAAACCGGTCAAGGGATCCACTCATTCACAACTGACATGATATTGTCATCTCTGATATGCAGACTCTTAGCCCCATGGACAGCAGCCTCACCCATATCCTCAAGGTTTTTCTCTTCCCCCATGGGCAGCAAAGAGAGCACGTCAAATAGGACCTCTCTTGGATGTGGTCTCTTCACCCCATGGGCAATAGCCTCACCCACACACAATTAAGAAACCTCCTCCCCCCGTGGACTGCAGGGAAGAATGTGTCATCTAAAGTAAAAAGATACTGACTTGGATTTGATTCCATTGTCACAGAGACTACTGAAACCAAATCAGGTGATCACCAGGAAATCACACATGGCATAGGGCTAAAACCATATAAACTCACAAGTTACATTACTTATAGTTCATATCCAAGTAGTTTCAGAAAACCTTAAATAATCTAACTTCTACAAAGTTTGTAAGGTTTTCAACTTCATTCTTGTAAAGAGATTTTCTATCAATTTCCCAAATAATACAAGACAAAATAAGCATCTTTAAATTTTTCAATACACCATAAAATCAATGATTTTCTCATCAAAGATTAAATGAAAGATGCTCATTTTTCCATATCAACAATTCTTGCATTTCCCCAAATGCAATACCAAATATGATACATTTCCATATATAATCATATATATATTAAGGTTACGACACAATAGTTTTTAGGAAAATATAATTTTCATAGGTAGTTTTCAAAAGCGTGTCTAACCCAAAAACATTTATATAACATCGTTATTTTTCAAAATCCTATTGAAAAGCTACTTACCTCGCAACCGCAAAATCCTAATTCTCCAAACTCCAAGGAGATTAGCTAGAACTTAAACAATATCAAGTAAACCTATCACAATGAATATAGAGCTTGAAATTGCATCTAGCCACAATTTAGGAATTGACAAATAATCGCTTAATTAGGTAGCATCTAACCTCATCAATAATAATATATTCCACTTCCATAGTTTCTCAACAAATTGATTCACAAGGCATATACTCCAATTATCAAGTTAACCCGTTTAATATTATCTCCAACATTATGACTAGTTTCCATGAAATTTACACTCCATCATTAAGAGATCCATGAAAGCAAAATCAATATATCCTCCAAGATAAGAAATTTGGAACTTCAACTAACTCCAAATAAACCCAATGGCGATAGAAAAATTAAATTCACCAACCATCACATGTTATAACTTAAAACCCCTAAATTTTTCCACCATACACAAACCTTAAGTAGTCATCAATAGCACAAAATATATACCCACTCATTAAATAATTCCATCAATACAAAACCCATACATAAAAACACATAAATATCACTTCCTATGCTCATAAATCATATGAGTATCATATTAAAACTTAGATAAAAATAGCCTCAAGCAAAAGTGCAAAACCCACCAAAAAGATGAAAAATTTTTACCTAAAAAAAAAAGGATGTGAAGGTGTTTATAGGTTCCCAAAAATTTTCCGGTGATCTTGCCGGAAAATGATGGTGGAAATGGCAGTGGTGTTGGTGTGGAAGTGCCGGTGGAGAGGATGAGAGTAGGGAGGAGAGCGTATGAGAGAAAACAAAAAAATGAAAAGAAGGAAAGGTTGAGAGTGAGCCGGCCAAAGGGAAGATAAGATAAAGTGATTGTGGGATGGGTAGTGGGGTTAGGTGGGGCTTGGCACGTGTGAAACCAAAAATATCTGATCCTTTTCTCTCTTTTTTTTTTATTTTTTTTTTTTATTTTAAAAGACAGGATGTTACAAGTGTAGTAGTGAAGGCATTCAAGATTCCCTCGTCATCATTGTCATCTAAATCATCCTTAGGCTCGGTGTCACTCAAGGTAGCAGTAATGGCCTTGCTTTTCCCAATAGTCTTGAGATAAGTTTGACATTCTTATTTCATATGTCCAAAACCTTAACATCTGAAACACTTTGGTCGGGAGGGAATAGTGTACTAACTGACATCCTTGGTATCCTTCTTTCCTCTATCTTGGCTCTTAAACTAAGACGAACTGGATTACCTACCGTCCTTGTTGAATCCTTTTGCATTGGCATTCTTCATAAACTTCTTGAATTGCCTATAATGTAGGATTTTATCTTAGAATCTTCATCATCAGAGGACTCGTCTGTATCATTGCTTTTGGCCTTCAGTGCCATGCTCTTACTCATGCTCAATTTCTCGATCCTAATCAAACCCAATTCATAGGATTGCAAGTTGCCAACCAGCTCTGTCAAAGAAATTTTGTCGATGTCCTTCAATTCCTTAATAACAGTGATCTTAGCATGGAATCTCTTCGATAGATATCCAAGCACCTTTCTTATAACCTTAGGTTCGGAAATGGTTTCCCTAAAATTAAAAGCAAAGTTAACAATGTCCTTCAACTTAACATAGAACTCATCAAGCGACTTGTCCTCCTTCATCTTTATTTTTTCAAAACTCATAGTAAGCCTTTGAAGTTTTGAATCCTTGACAGCCATAGTTCCTTTGTAGGTTGTTTGGAGGATAGTCCATGCTTCCTTAGTAGTTTCAGTAGAGGATATCTTCTTGAACTCCTCATTGGTGACCACACTGAATAAAACATTCAATGCTCTACTGTTAAAGTTTGTCGCTTTGATCTTAGCATCATCCAAATTAGTCAGCGCTTTCTTTGGCTTAGTCTAGCCAATCTCCACATCTTGCCACACCTTCTCATCTAAAGACTGCAAGAAAGCACTCATGCATACTTTCCAGTATAAATAGTTAGTGTCATCAAATAAATGAGGTATAATTAAGGTCTATCCATGACAAATAGGGTTCAAGGGATCACATAACAAAGATAAACCCTAATCAGAGTGTGCTTGCTCCGATACCACTTGATAGGCCAAGAATGTATTCACCCCTTTGATAAATTAATTAATTAATTAGCCAAGTGAAATTAATTGAAATTAATTAGATTTAATTTCATGCAATAAGCGTGGTAGCACAAAGAAATCACCAACTAAGTTAAATGCAGCAGAAAATAAATTTGACACAGGTGATTTGTTTACGAGTGGAGAAAACCACCAAGGCGAAACCCCACTAAGTGAATTTAAGGTCACCACTCCCGATAATCCACTATTATCAAAACAAGCTATTACAAGTAAAAGAAATCCTAGTACCTAATACCAACCTATAGTTGAACCCTTACCCCAATATCCAATTGGACTTGTAATGTAGTGACAATCTCTCCTTTCAATGCACGGCTTCCAGTATGTGACTAACAAATCGATGCACGGATTTAAGTACGTGACTAATATACCAACTTGAGGAAGATGTTAGTTGCAAAGTTCTTCTATTCATCCAAACGATGAAGATTAAGAAGCTCCTTGATTACAAAACTCTTGGCTCAAAGACCTAGTAACTTCTACGATGAATATGATGAACTAGGGCAAGTTCTGTCTCCGGTCACAATTTGCATGCACAATGACTTTGCATCAAGTTGCATAACCTTGCATCACCTTTGACAGTCCTTAAAATAATCCTTATATATGTCTAGGGGTTGCGAGAAAAGAAACCCTACACAAATAACTTGGATATGTGTGAAAAACAGAATCGGAAATCTGAATTTCATAATTCTCAATAGATACTGTTTCTGTTGAGTAACTGTCGAGATTCCTTAATACACCTTAATAGATATGATCTGTCGAGCTATTTGTCAAGATTTAATGAACAACACTTCTTCACTTGTTTCTTGGAAATATTTGCATGGCTTCAATACTAGACTTGAACTCTTATTCCTTGAAGTACTAAACCATCCAAAATCTACCTAATTACAAGTAAAGTGCATTTTGTCAAAAGATCAGCCAATTTACAATAATATATGTTCTAACAAGTTCCACATATGTCCTAATAGTTTGGTTAGCAAAAAAAAAAAAAAAAGGCATATTTGTTGTGTAGGGATGTTCAACCTTTTTTTGGGTCGGTTGGTTTGCTTAAAATAGGATAAGCTTTTTGCGTGTGTGTGTATATATATATTTTACGTCAAGTTTGGTTTGTTTAAACCCTAAAGGGAATTACTTTTTGAAAAATTCTTAATTTACATTGTACTAGCAATGTAAGATTTACATTTATTAAGGATGTTTGCGGTGCAATGCGATGTGGTGTTAGGCTATTTTTAGCACCGTACTTTGCGTTTCAGTTTAACTAAAACCATAACTATGTTGCATCTCATTTTGTGGTTACATATGCAGTGCAGTGTAGTGCGGTTTAGAGTTTAGCCAAAATCATAACTACACTGCACTTCATTTTTGCGGTCATATATATAGTGCAGCGTATAAAATATGGTTTGAAGACGGTATATTTTTCAAATTTTGGGCTTTTCCTGCCCAGCCCAAAACTAATTTTCCCTTTGTTTTGGGCCCAATTTTAAGCTATTGAGCTAGTTTTTCTTTATTTTGAATTGACTTTCCTAATCAACACTTGCTAGGACTATTTTTTTTTTTTTTTAAACTAGGGTTACTAAACTATTAATAATATATTTAATATTTTAAAAAAATTATATTAATATATAGAGAGGGTGCAATTTGTGCAATTTTTATTATTATAAAACTGCAAACAACACTACACCATGCATTGCAGTGCAGTTATGCCATTTTACGGGCAGTTTCGATGCAGTTTTTATAGTTTGTGTGATTTGATGGACACCCCTAATCATGGATAGTACAATATAAATCTATAATTAGTCTTACTTTTTTTGTCTTCTTATCTAGTAATGGGGTCAAACAAGTTAAGTTTGGGAACTAATATATGAATTTTTTGGAGCCTTGGCACCACACAATGCTCGGGCTATATATTGCCTATGTGAGTTGTAACCTACATTAAACCGTATTACATATTTACATATTTAGCATCAAGTGAGCGGTAATGAAAATTTAATAAGCTCTTTTTTGGGAAAGTAAATTTGCAATTATATCGTATATTTGACTTACTTTTTCTTTTTATAGACCCTAATTTCTTGCAAATACATATCCACAAGACAAAATTAAAGCACATTTGAAACTAGCTCAAGAATTGTTAAGAGTTTTGTAGTTTAATTGGAATTTTCTCTTGCATAAAGTGCATAGGGTTAAGAATCTATGGCTTTCAAAGCGTTTTTTGTGTTTTATATCTCATTACATTTTGCTTCATTCCATAATGATGCCATTGTAAAAGGGAATAATCTCAATCTTTTGATTTCAGAAAGGAAGCAAGAAACACCACTAAAACGAGTTTTGGTATTTCTATTGTATTTTTGTTCATACATGCTTGTCAATAGTTTTACTTGTGAAACTAATATTACATTATTCTATGTCCAAAAAAAAATAAGCTAAGTATTCCATGTCAACTTAGTGCAGTAGTAATTACAATTTTCATTGCTAACAAAGTATTTGCATTTCGTTATAGCCTGAGATTTTGTCTAACAATAATAAGGTTTTTGCAGACTGAGCATGGAGACACCTATGATTGCATCAATGTATATGAGCAACCTAGTTTGAAACATCCTTTACTTAGGAATCATAGAATTCAGGTTCATATTTTTACGTTATTAATTTGTGTTTAGTTTTTTCTTTTAAATTCAAATTTCTTGATTGGCTTTGGAGTGAGAGGTTTTCTTTCATGGTGTTTTAATTGGTGTTTCTAAACATTCTTAGCGTAAGATGTGTAGTTTATTTTTGTTCATTTCTCTCTTTAAATTTGGTCCACAAAAGATTACTCTATACCCTAAAAGTGTAGAATTAAGCAATGTGTTAATTGTGGGAGTGGGACTCCTATTGTTTGTCTCCGCAATTAATTAAGTTAATTTATATTATTCCTTTGATGATTAAATTTCAAAGTATTCTAGAAAATGATCAGTGTGTGCACAAGTATGCACTGTGCACATCACAATTAAATGTTTGATTGTGGAATAGTGTAATACAAAAGAAATTAAGTGTGCGTATCAATTATGTAAAAACTTTTGTTGCTACTGTAACAACTCGGATGCTTCTATAATAATATTTCATTTTGTAACGATTTGTTGATATACTAAAGTATAGAAAATTCTCAACAGATGAGACCCAGCCATAAAATAAGAAAAATGATAGCTAAAATGAAACACAAGAAGCTGCCGCCTGGTGTCCAACATGCAAAGATAAAGTTAGATGAAGCGTGCCCAAAAGGGACTATCCCTGTTCTGAGAGTCGTAGACAAAGATCTATCAAAGAATGTATCAAATTTATATAAGCCTCAATCAAATGAAGGGAATCAGAATTTAGAAGTAAGTGAGTTATGGCTTTCTATGTTTAATATTAGAATATATATATATATATATATATTTATATTGTTTACCTTTCTTGTATTTGTTTTTGTAATACAGTTAAGAGTCCTCTTACCTTTAATGGAAATTACTCTCATAGTTTGCAGGGATATTTACACAAACAACCCCAGACAAAAAATATCAATCAAATTTGGCAACAATTAGTGTATATAATCCACAAGTTGGACCTCACCAATATAGTTCAGCTGCGATCTCAGTTGAAGCAGGAAATGGAGCTGACTTCAATCAAATACAAATTGGGTGGACTGTAAGTATTAAGTTAGAGAAATTATTTGATAATTATTTAGTTAGCACTATTGTTTATTTGATGATATCTTACTTCTTTTATATATATATATATATATATATATAATAAATTGGATAGCTTTTATTATTATTATTATCTAAAATAATAAATTCAAAAGTTACAATGGAAGAGGGCTATTTAAAATTTAAATCTATCATTTAGATACACCTAAGTAGTGCTAATTGAACTAAAAGATTCTTGGTTAATTTTTCTACAATTGAATTTCAACATTATTTCAACTTTATCATTAACTACATGCATGATCAAAGAAAGCTTGATATAGTAAAAGTTAAGCTCCATTCGAAACTAGTCAACATGACTCGTTGTTTGTTTCAATGGAAAACTTTGTGTAAAAATAGTTTTTTGTGTTTTACAGTGTTTAGTGATGTAAAAAAAATGAGTCAAAGAAAAACTATCTTCAGTCGACATAGAAAATATGACTTATTTTAAGAGATTATTTTCCACTAAATTTTTTTGAAAAATAACTCTATCTCACAGTAAGCTAAGGAAGTTAAGAGATTATTTTTCAACTTATTTAAGGATACTACCAAACGTTAGAAAATGAAATAGTTTTTAAGAAAATGCTTTTTGAAAAAATGCAACACATTTTCTAAAAAAAATCAATGCTAAAACAAACGAGCTAATTGTGGCTTCTTATTTTAGGAATGACTTTTTTGCAAAATTTTGTAAGAGAGCAATATAGAAAACAGTAATTAATATTGATAGGCCATCAAAATTTGATGGTAATAACATACACTAATGAAGAAGTGTGTCAACCACAAGATATTTATATATGTTAGAATTATAGTTAAATGATCAAATTAACTATTTCGTAATAGTTTAAACTTTTGAGAAAATCAGTAATTTATCATAGTATCAGAGCAAAAAAATCTAAGTTCAATCATTATCTCCACTTTACCCTCTCATTTAAAATGTTTAAAAAATCACAATTAGCGAAATCGGTAACTATTTGTAAAATTCTTCAGGTGTACCCAGACTTATTCAATGGCGATACACGCACCCATTGGTATTTTAAAATGATTAATGTAAGTACTTTTATCTCTAAACAGATTTAATGTTCTTGTTAGGATTTTTTTTTTTTTTTTTGGACAAATACAATGTGCTAACTTAATTTGAATTTACACTATACATGGACTAGAACGGCAATTTGTCAGGATGTTATAATCTCAATTGCTTGGGCTTCGTACAAACTAATACCCAAGTTGCAATTGGCACTGCTATGGATAAAGTCTCTAAATACAGTACTGAAGACCAAGTTGTTTTCCGTTTCAGCATTATTCGTGTAATACTTTCCATCTTTCTTTCATATATATATGATCTTCCATTGGTTTTTCCTTATTTTTTTTCTTTTTGGGTTTTTGATTATGTGATATGATAACAATAGCAAGAAGGAACTGAAGTAAGAAATGCTTCATGGTGGCTGCTTGTTTATAATGATGATAATGATTATGATTCGATTGGGTATTTTCCTGCCACACAATTTAACGAGTTAGCTGGAGGAGCAGACAAATTGCAATGGGGAGGCTATGTTCTCAGTAGTAGAGATGATAATACCAGCCCTCCTATGGGCAGTGGACATTTTGATAATGGCGTATATCAACGTACCTGTTTCATGAGTCAAGTTGAACTTGTAGATCACAATTTTGACTTAGTTGATTCACCAACTGGTGTTCAAACTGCCATGTCCCGTTGTTACCTTGAAGGAGATGAGTCATACAAAAACGACGGCAAAACGGGCTATAGCTTTTGTTTTGGCGGAACCGGTGGCTCCGAGTCAGACTGTGAACAGTGACGACTCCAGGAATAATTTCAGGGTGTTCCTGGGTGGGCTTACTCTGTTACAATTTTTTTTTCTTTAGATTCTCTATTACAATTTTTTCTTTTTTAGATTTTAGTTCAATTTTTTTTTTTAGCTTTTTCTTTTTGCTTGAAAGCAATGTTTTGAATACTGTTTTGGACATTGTTTCGATTTGTTTAATGGAACGGAATATTTCGGTACTGATCTATTTCGACGTACCATTTCAGGGTATTTCGGGGTTTCTAAAAAAAATTAAAAATAATATATATTTATATTTATATTTTCTTATATAACATAAAATTATTGATCCAAATAAGTAAACCTCAAATAAAACAAATCGTTTAGTTTTTCTTTTTTGACACTCAGATCATTTAGCTATTACATAACAATTACTGCTTTATAATATTAAAACATAAATATGTAATTAAATAATAAAAAACAACAACCAAAAATAGTATAATAAGAAGAAGAAGAAAAGGAAGAAGAAGAAGTAGGGGCGACCTTTGCGATGGCTGGATTTGTTTTTTAGGCATTCGACGCAAGTAATGACATGCTGTGCTGACGAGTTTGTCCGTTTAGGGATTTTTCTTTTTTTCTTCTAAAAACTGGTATTGGCCGAAATGTAACAAAGAATCCACCAAAATTTAATTTTGAGAAATGATATGTCCATGGCATTTTCACAACATTTTTACAACAAATCCTAAGTGGTTGTTACTAGTTATTATTGTTGTCATAAAAAAATAATCTTAGTGCTAGGTTCAAATTTGAACTAATAATAACTAACCATCTGTGATTTGTTATGAAAATATTGTAAAAATATTGTGGACATAGCATCTCTCTTTAATTTTATTGGCATAAAAAATTTTTGAGAGTGTTCCTAATTTTTTTGAGAGTGTTCCTATTTTTTTTTTAAGGACCACCCTGACCTCTATGTGGCGCCGCCACTGACTGTGAATCCGTTGATTAACAAATTGTATATATGTAATTTAATTATAATATAATTCATGTAATCAATATCATTAATCATCTATATATATATATATATATATATATATGTATGTATATGTATGTATATAAGCATATACTTTATGTGTGAAAACGACGGCAAAACGGGTTATAGCTTTTGTTTTGGCGGAACCGGTGGCACCGAGTCAGTCTGTGAATCCGTTGATTAACAAATTGTATATATGTAATTTAGTTATAATATAAATCATGTAATCAATATCATTAATCATCTATATATATATATATATATATATATGTATGTATATGCATGTATATAAGCATATACTTTATGTGTGAGAGCATGAGATTTTGTCATGTGACTTCTTCTTTGATCACTTCTATTTTTTTATAAGAAAAAAAATTAAATTAACTTCTAACTCGTCATTTAGCATTTAACACTCTTCTTCACTCTTCATTGTATCAAGACATTTCTCAAGTGTCACATTAGAGATAAAGACTAATCAGTACACACACATTTAGCCCCTTTTTTTTTTTTATATCTTTTCATTAAGTTTTTTTTTTTTTTAACTATTATCCAAAAAATCATATTAACTTATTTTTACTGTTATCTTATTAATTACAACTTACACAACACATTTTTCTCTTCTTCATGTCTTTTATTATACTCACTTTTTTAGTATTAAAAACAAAAGCAAAAAAGTAATACTACATTCGTCTCAGTTTGTTTGTCCTCTATTCCATTTTAAGATGTTCCAAAATATTGCCCTGTTTCTGAAAATAAAAATTATTAGTTTACTAATATTCCTATTATACCCCTACTTTATTTTCAAAACTTTTTGAAAAGAAACCTAACTAATATATTTTTTTAAAAAAAATCAATTTAATTGGAGCACCTTTTTAGTTGCCTCATTATGAATAATTCTTTTTAAAAAGCTACTAATTTATTTATGGGTAGTTTTGTAAACTTATACATTTTTATAAGGCACAAGACAATAAATGATGTTCCCTTAAAAAATTTGACTTTTCAAACAGGACAAACAAATTGGAACGAATGGAGTGATAATAATAATTGTGGACTATAGGGACGAACCCAAGTAGGGGCCAGGCCCCCTTGGGTCCATTTTCTTTTTTAATATGGTTATTATATATTTTATTTTTGTAATTGGGTTCTCCTTCCAAAACCTTAGGCCTCCTTTTTCTCCGATCAACTTAGCTAGTTTAACCCAAACAGCAACTATCCAACCTAAAAACTTAACAATAAAACTAGAAACATTCACAATGATGATTGTATTTTAGCAAAAAAACTATTTTACTACCAAAGAACCAAAAAATCATGTGTTATAGGAGAAGTTAAAGCTAAATTTGTTGCAACTATTGTAAATTGGTATAAATACTAGCTAGTTAACTGTAGCAAGTTGTTAAAAATAAAATACAATCTTTTATTAAGATTATATCTCTTCCTTCAATTAAAAATTTTAAATTCTTTCTCTACCTTTATTATTTTAATAAGTTGTTTATATTATTTTAACCGAAATAATAAAAAGAACATTTGATATTGGGTATATTGTAAAATGAGGTAATAAAATATATAAAATAGCTTTTTGAGGTGCTAAAACTAAAACTTTTAGCACCATCAATATGAATGCTCGAACTTCAACAACAACGAAAATCCTAGCCAGTCTAGTATTAAAAAAAAAACATTATTTTGTTTTTGTTTTTGTTTTTGTCTTTGTTGGTAGATGATTAAATCTTAATATATTTAGAAATAATGATTTTGTGTATTTATAATATTTTAATACAAATGGATGCCTATTTGGAGTTTTTTTTTTTTTAAAGACTTTGGCCCCTACTAGCTTAAAATATTGGGTGCATCCTGAAAAATTAATATAACTAACTAGATAAGGTCCTTTATTTTCCATAATAAAAAGGTCATTTACTCACCAATGAGTATAAAAATAATTCTGAATGTATCTAGCTCAATATCTGAATTAATACATATTAGTTGATTAATCACCATAATTAAAAATAATAAAAAGTCTTCCTCATTTTCAATGTGGGATTAAACATTCCATTAATTATTTATCTTCCATATTAACTTTCACATATTTACATTTATATTATTATATAAATTCATTTTAATTAATTAATATTAAAATACTCCAACAATACTATTACAATTAAATACACATTTCATATGCTTTTCATTATGGTTATTTTTTAAAATATATGTTTTTTAAAATTTGAGAATGAATTCCTACTCTACTTTAATTTAAGTGTATGTATGTGAAACTCTTTCATAGAGACTTGAACCTTGACCCTTGAATCCTAAACCTACAAAAAGTTGTACTTATAAAGTGTTCATCATCTTAAGAATGCGCTATGATGACATATTTATTTACTAATAACTTTGATAAAATGACAATTGCAACTGTCATAATTAAAGGACTTGTTTTTTTTTTAATAGACATCATTGAGCTCCATTGTTTCGAGTGCTCGAATGATCATATTCATTTAGTTGTTTACAACTTTTTTTTATGCAATCCACACTCTAAAACGGTGACTAATTATATAAACTAATGTTCTAAAATCAGTATATTTACACAAATTTAGAAACTAGTTTTTATTTATATTAATGTCTTTTAAAGCTATGGAAAACATATCAATTTCTGTTTTTTTTATTAAAAAAAAAAAGAAAAAAGATTTAACTCTCGGAAATTAGAATAGAAGTACCTTTCTTAAATTATATCCTTTTAAATTGTAAGAGTATTTGTAGCAGTGGAGCTAAATAGCTATAATGCTATTTTAACTCCACCAAAATACCAAAAAGGGCCATGCAACAGTGGAGGCATAGGTATAATTTTTAGTTAAACTGCTACAGTGCACATCTATCTATAGATGTGCACTATAGCTGACATCTAAAAAAGAAATTAATTTTTTATTCTCCCCCCGGATTAAAATAATACTGCTTTGTTTATTTTTTTTCATTTATTTTATTCTCATCTCACCGTCCTTTCTCTTAGTGTCACTCTCAAGCTCTCACCTCTCTGAAACTTTCAAGCTCACTCTTATCATCTCGCTTGAAACTCACCATCTCTCAAGCTCAAGCTCTCAGACTGACATCGTCCCAGCCGAAGCTTGACCCACTGCCGTCCCAACCGCCAATCGCCTCAAACCCACCAGTCATCCCAGCCACCGATCGCCTCAGACCGACACCGTCCCAGCTGCCCATCTCTCTCAGATCGCCTCAGTGCTTACTTAGAGTGCTTGCTCGCCAATCAATGCTGCTTCACCAGACCCACGCTGGCATCAGAGCTACTTCACTAGACCCACGCCACCAATTGGAGTGCTTGCTCTCTGATCGGGTGGGTTTCTAGTGATTTTTTATTTTGTTTGGTCTGGGTTGTAGAAAAAAAATTAGAGATTTGGGTTTTTTTTTTTTTTTTTTTTTTTTTGCCTGCTGTGTACTGCTAGTGTGTGGTGGTGGTGGGGGTGTGGCTAGTGGTAGAGGTGGTTGTGGCCGGTTTTGTGTATTTTTTTTTTTTTGGTAGTGAGATATATTATTTTATTATAGTGGTTATATTATTTTATTGTGATGTTTATATTATTTTATTGTGTTGAAAACTAAAATAGATTCACTGCTGTAGCATGTGTGTAAGTAAAATAGATAAAATAACTTTTGGTGGAGCTAAAAAGCTAAATTTTTAGCTCCATTACTGTGGATGCTTGAACAACACTAGCCCTCCAAAACTTTTAAATTTAAAAAAAAAAAAATGTTAGTGTGAACACAAAGAAATTTTACTTTTCTTTGTTTGATTTGAGAAATTAAAGAAGTTCTTTTTGTCAAAAATTAAAGTAGCCTTGATTTAATGAAGGTATAATGTTATTGTCATAAATTATTTTATAATATTTTTACAAAATATTTATATGATTAATTTTTTATTGATTTTTATCTAGACCCATTATTATAATTATTTTTTTATTTATTAATAATCACTCATCATATTAATAATTTATAAAAAAAATTATAAAATAATTTGTATTTCTAACCTTATTTTTAATAAAATAATAACAACTTTAGTTTAAACTTTATAATCAAAAGAGTAAACACTGAACAAGCGAAAGCTCCAGTCCACCAAAAAAAAAAAAAAAAAAAAAGAATTCATAAATGAAAAAAAGAAAGAAAAAAAAGTAAAGCCGATAGAAGTGGAATCTTTTGGATAAAAGGACACACGCTCACTACCCATGCCTGTGTCTCCATTAACAGAGTACACACATACATCAACCGAGAAAGAGAGAGAGAGAGAGCGAGTGAGATTTGGGAAGAAGATGGCTCAGAGCTCCAAAAGAAGCAAACGGGTCTCACTGTGCGTGCTTCTCTTTGCTTATTTTGCTTCTACAATCATCGCAGAAGATGGTATGTTTTTCTCTTCTTCTTCTTCTCTGCCCACAAATGTTCTTGGTTCTTGCTTCCCAGTTTCTCTGCAATTAGTTTCAATGTCTTGTTTGTTATTTTGTGGTTATGCTTTGTGGGTCTTGGACCATTTGGTTATTCCTGAGATCTGATATATGTTTGCTATGCTGTTGCTCACATCTACTTCAACTGTTCTTCAACGTGGTTCTATTATTAATAGAAGTACTTAGTAGTAACATGTTTAGTGGGTTTTGTGCTTTTGTTACAATTAGATTAGAATGTGCTATGGTAGGAAAGAATAGCTGTCTAATTATTTCTACATTCTATAAGTAAAAAACCTTCATGCTAGGTTGGATACTTCATCCAAAAATGAGCTTCAATTTCTTCCCTGGCTAGCTCTTTCTAGCTCTAGAAGCGTTGCTTTCATATAATGTGAATCAAACCCATGTTGGAGCAAGTAATTTGTTAAGTATTAGTAGAGCTAGTAGCAGTGTAGCAATACCAATACTTAGTAATTTTCTTACACTCTCTTATTAAAAAATTAAAACAGTTTGAAACTGTGATGACTGTGGTCTTCACTCTTCAAAGTTCAAAGACATAGAATTCAAGGCCCACCCCTTTTTGACTATTTTCTTTGAAATCTTGTTTTTACTTGTGTCTGCAAGCTATCAAATTCTTGCGGGTTGTTGAAGAAGAATACTCCTTTTTTATTAGCTTATCCCCTTTTTATCTTTATAATTGATGAGTAATTATAAAAAGATTGCAACTTGAAATTTTTCTCCCACAATCAATTGTACGAAGATTGAATTAATTGCAAGCCATTTAAACTTCCATAATTCAAATGATGTCTAGGGGTACTAATAATTTACGCTGAACCCCATTGAGTGAAGTGTGAACACAATAAAGATTGTAGGAACCACTTTCAAAAAGGTCGGCGGGGTGACCAACTTGGATTATTAACCTGATAGCAAGTTATTGTATATAGAGCTAATTATTTTTGCTAAACCCCATTGTGAACACCGTAAAGAGTCCGGGAACATCTTTCAATTTCAAATAGGTCGGCGGGTGACAAACTTTTAGGGGTGTTTGGTAAGGTATTTTAAATAACAATTTTTAGTATTTAAACAATATTACACGTATTTTCACATATTTTTTTACTCATATGTATTTTCTAAAAATACAAACAACGTTACTATAACAATATTACCAAACATTCCCTTATTGTTTATACTTTTATAGACCTCTATTCTCTTCTCTTCTTTTCTTTTTTGGGAGAAAAGAGCTCTCTCATTCTTGGCTAAGTAATTAATGGGACGAGGAATATATTTTAATGATATACTAGTTAATTTTATGAAAGTATACTATAGTTTTAGCTAGGATCTATACACTTCGTTTGGAGTGCTGTACCCATGTCGTATCAGTGTTGTGATGAGTGATTTAATTGCCGTATCATATTATAATTTTTTAAAAATTTCTCATTTCGCCAACATCGTATCTGTGTCTATGGTTGTATCTATTCATCCGAGTGTACTAGTAATAATGAAGCTCTCACAAGCATAGATAAGAAAATAAACTAAAACAGTTACAAGAAAAATCTCTTCAAAAGAATCAAAGAATACATCTAGTGAGGCGGTTAGCAATAACCTTACTAACAATCTTATAAATCACATTACACAAGCTAATGGGCCTAAAATCAGACACCCTTTCTAGATTTTGGTCTTTAGGAATTAAAGTGATAAAAGTATGGTTAATAGCTTTCATGATGGACCTAGAATTTAAACATGAAAGAACAGCCTGAGAGACATCCATACCTATATTAGTCCAATAAGTTTGATAGAATAAGGGAGGCATCCCATCCGGTCCCGAGGCCTTTAACGGAGCCATATCCTTAATAGCACATTCCACCTCTTCTACATTAAAGGGCCTAGCCAAGGCAGCCCTCATATCTTCAGTCACCACTGGTTGAACCCCTTCCAAAATCCTTCCAAGATTGCAAGGATTGGAAGTCGTAAGCAAGTTAGCGTAATACTCAATCAGCAAACCCGAAATTACCTCCTCATTTTCCTGTCAAGTTCCATTCTCATCACGCAGCCCCTTTATAAAGTTCCTTTGTTTTCGTTGGGTTGAGACACCATGAAAAAATTTAGTATTCTGATCACCACTCTGTAACCACTAAACTTGAGACCGCTGGTGCCACATTCTCTCCTCTTGTGCACATAATTTATTAAGCTCCTTCTTTAAACGAATCACCACATCAGCATCCCCGGACCTAATTGAATCTGCTTCAGCCCTCCAAGGCTGATCCTTAAAGGTTTTTATTTTTTTCAGCACACTACCAAAGTGGTCACGGTTCTACGCCGTAAGCATCTTCTTGCATTTTTTTTAGCTTTTTTGAAACCATGTGCATGGGAGTACCTTCTTGGTCAACCTCCTAAGCTCTTGAGATAATGCCATTACATTCCGAATTAGTTAACCACATAGCTTCGAAATGGAAAGGCTTTTGTTTCCACCTTTGGTGCTCCCCATTCGGATTCAAAGATAATAGAATTGGGCGATGATCTGAAGTGAAACAATTCAAGTGCCTAATCCTTCCTGTAGGGAACCGAGCAAGCCACTCATAGTTGGCTACCCCTCGATCCAACCTTTCCTAAATCAACTCACCTCTATGTCGCCCATGCCAGGTATAATCCGAACTAGAGTAACTTAAGTCTACAAACCCACAAAGATCAAGTACATCCCTAAAGGCCTGCATGAGATAATGAGCATGTGGTGTGTCACCCTGATAATCTTCCACTTGTAATAACTCATTAAAATCCCCAAAACAACACCACGGTAGTTTTGGCTTTGACCCCAACATACAAAGCATATTCCTTCCTTCGTTTCGAAAACACGTCTCCGGTTCTCCATAAAAACCTGTTAACCTCCATGCATCCTTCATACCCCCCTTAATAATTGCATCTATATGATAGGAAGAGACCCAAACATCGCTATTATTTTTCCACATCAATGCCAACCCACCACCCCTAGCTTCATTAGTCACAGTAAACAAACCATCAAAATTCAACTTCAATTTAATGCGCTCCATATGTTCCTTGGTGGACCATGTTTTAGACACAAACACAATTCCGAGGCCTTTTGCTTGGATAATTTTCCCAAGCTCATCCACTGCACGGCGGTTCCCAAGCCCCTAGCAATACCAAGCTAATAGATTCATAGCTGTCGGCAGGGCTGGGACACAGCCTCCACCATTAAATCATCAAGACCCACCCCTTTTTGCTTCTTGCTAACATCTGACTCCTCACCCTCCCCATCAACATCTTGAAAAGTCCTTTTCAAAGAAGTAACCCTCTTGCCCTCCTTAGGACTACAAGAAATAATCACACCCTTCCCTTTAGTTTGGTTTCTTATAGTAAACCGTGTGTATCCACTCTTGATCTTTCCTTTCCCTTCTTTCAGCGTACCATGCTGCTCTGTCATTGAAATACCCCGCCCCTCTTCTGTACTAGTCTGAGGTGGATGCCCACCCACACTAGTTTGTAAGTTGTCTTCACCTTCCTTGGATCCTCCCTCATTGGAATCATATCTCGTAATCTCCCTGTCAATTTCCTGTAATTGGTTATGGAAATCCAGCTTTGAAGGTTCCCTATCACTGAAGCCAACACCCCCCGTGGACACTACAACATGAGTTGAATTAGTCCGCAAAGTGTTACCACACTTATCCTCCACTACTTGCGCACTCTTAACCCCAGTCACCTCCATCTCAATATCATCTTGCGGTATCACTTGTTCCACTAGAATCGGAGTGACTGTGTCATGGGAAAAGATCCTAGTTTCATGGTTGTCAGCATTGCCATGTCTCACTACTTCATTAGCCTACACACTATCCTCTGTTTCACTATCATTCTCATCAAAGCCAGCCACCCTAACCACTGATTTCCTAGCTAGATTCGGTGTCGTAGCCCTCATCCTGGACCCAAATTGTTGTTCAACTTTCTTTAAAGCTTGCTTGCCCTTCAACCAGATTGGACAGTTCCTATCCATGTGTGTAAGCTTGCCACACCACTGGCATATGTTGGGCATTCTCTCATACTTGAAGCACACCCAACTCTCTTGTCCATTCCTTAAGACTAATTTCCTACCTCGACACAAAGGTTTTGTGATATCAACACCTACCCTTACATGTACAAAGTTGCTGCCTCTATACTCCTTCTCATCTGGATTATTCTCAAACACCTTGCCTACTTCAGAAAGAATACTCTTTGCAGCACTAAAAGATATCCCTATAGGTAAGTTATGCAATTGTACCCACATACAAGTAGTCTCAAACTGAATCTAGCTTAAATTCGCATGTTTCTCAATCCTTTTCAATGCCACAAGGTGTTTGTCGAAAGTCCATGGCTCCCCTTTCATGATTTGCTCCACATTCCCTTCCTCTCGAAAAATAAACAACACCCTGTGTTCACCCATGTCCCTAACTTCAAAACCCCTTCTAGTTCTCTATATACCCTTCAGAGTTTTTGTAGTCACCTCCGTACTCAGCATCCAACTTGTGTAGAACCTTGTAGCCTAGAAGAACTCTCTTTCCCAATTGCTCTCCTCCACAACAAAACACCTCCCCTCAGACTCTGACAAAGAGAGATTCTCCCACAGACCCGAGAGAGACTCCATCCCTGACTCTCACGCCGAAGAATCTGATAGCTTCCTAACCGCCTCACTCATAGGGAGTAGGCACGGTTTTCTCTTGGTGGCTAGGGTGGTGTGAGTAATTGCCCTAGGTCAGAGAAACTATTTTCGCAAAATATATGTAATTATGAATGTATCTAGCTCAATATCTGAATCAATACATATTAGCTAATTAATCACCACAATTAAAAATAATAAAAAAGTCTCCCTCATTTTCAATGTGAGATTAAACTTTCCACTAATTATTTATCTTCCATATTAACTCCCACATCTTTACATTTATATTATCATATAAATTCATTTTAATTAATTAATATTAAAATGCTCCAACAATACTATTACAATTAAATACACATTTCATATGCTTTTAATTATGGTTATTTTTTAATATATATATATATATATATATTAATTTGAGAATGAATTCCTACTCTAGTCTAATTTAAGTGTATGTGTGGGACTCTATCTAGTTATCATGCTCTCGAGCCTTTTGGCACGTAGAGGCAGAGTCGGTCCCACAGGTTCTTGTGGGAGTCAAGTGACCTTTTACTCTGGTGGTGAGGTCAGGGTTGGTTTTTGTTAACGGGATAGGAATGGCGGAGGAGCTCGAAACTTTATGGCAGAAACTTAAAGTCACTGAAGAAGAGGAGGTAAGTATTTCTCTTGGAGGCGAATGTACGAGAACTGCAAATGAGAGGGGAAAAAACTGCCTGGTCGTGAGGGTACTTTCACGAAGGGGTATTATGTTAGATGCTCTGAGAAAGAATATAAGGATGCTATGGAAACCGAACAAAAGTCTTCAGCTTTCGGTGATTGAAGAGGAGTTATTTTTGGCAGAGTTTAAAGATGCAAAAGACAAGAAAAGAGTGATGGAGATGAGACCGTGGCACTATGAAAAATAGCTAATGCTTTTGCAAGAGTTTGAAGGAGAGCAAGACCTGAAAGACATTGTGCTGAAATGGTCACCATTCTGGGTGCAAATCTACAATCTTCCCCTCAAGAGCAGAACTAGAGAAACGGGGAGAGCTATTGGAGCTAGTTTGGGTAAGGTAATGGAAGTAGATGTGGCGGACACCGGTGTTCAGTGGGGGAGATATCTTCGAGTTCGAGTTGAAGTAGATGTTACACAGAAGTTAATCAGAGGCCGAAAAATTAATTTGGAGGGGGAAGAAGCGAGGCGGGTGCATTTCAAATATGAACGCCTTCCAAACTTTTGTTATCGATGTGGTCTATTAGAACATGACCTGAAGGAGTGCCCGGAGAGCGCAGGAAGTGACAAGGTAGAAGAGAGGGGTGATCTCCAATATGGGGCTTGGCTGAGAGGGGAACCAGCAAGGCGGTCGGGAGGTAAGTATAGCTTCGCAAATAAGAAGGTGGGTGGCGACACAAGAAGTAAACCAAAGTTTGGTTTGGAAGGGGGGCGGATTGATCTGGTTGAGCCAAGAAGGGAGGTGGTGCGTGATGAGCAAGTAATGGAAGTATCAATCCTCGAGGAAGACACGTTGGGGAAGCTGACAAAAAAGTCAAACGGGGGAGAACTGACCGCAGTAGCTATTCACCAAAATGGTAATGACAGAAACCTTGGTGAAAATACAAGGGAAACGTTAGCTCAGTTGGGAAAGAAAAACTGGGAAAGTGGGATTGAATTAGGCGGGAAAGGAGGAAGCATGGAAAAGGTGACGGGGACACAACCTAGTGAAATCCCAAAGTTTGATTTTAAGTCAGCACTACAAGACCCAATATACGACTGTCAAGTGGGCTTGGCTTTAGACGAAAATAAGGACGGCCCAGTGGCGATGATGTACAAAGTAGATGTGGGCTGGGTTGCGGAAAGCTTAGGCCCAAATAGCGGTCATTGGAAGAGAAGGGCCCGGGCTGGTTTGTGTAAAGAAAGTAAAGAGATGTCCGGCCCTATTCAGAGGAAAAGAGAAGGTCCTACACAACTAGAAGAACTTGATCAGCAGCTCAGAAATACAAAACGGAAGAAGGGTGAGGCGCAAAGCAAGGAAAGTACAGGGAAAGCAAAAATCAAGGATGGCGGAGTGGCGGTTGCTGCGAGGCAGCACCGCCGAGCTCAATGACTATCCTAGCGTGGAACTGCCGGGGAATGGGATCAGCTCCGGCGGTTCGTGCTCTCGCCGATGAGGTGAAAGTTTGTGATCCATTATTGGTTTTTCTAGCAGAGACCAAAGCAACTCAGAATAGAATTAAGGGTCTACAAAGAAAAATCGGTTTGACTCAAGGAATTTCGGTCAAGTCAGATGGCCGTAGTGGGGGTTTGGCTATGTTGTGGAAAGAAGGGTGTGATGTTCATTTGAAGAGCTGCTCCAACACACATATTGATGTGGTCGTGAGCGAAGGAAACGGTGCACAGTCGTGGCGTGCTACCGGGTTTTATGGACACCCCGATTCAGGTATGAGATCAATCTCCTGGGATTTACTTGTCTCTTTAAAAAGTCAGTGTCAAATGCCTTGGATTGTGTTTGGGGATTTTAATGAGATTCTTAATTCTGATGAAAAGTTGGGTTGGTTTGAAAGAGATGCTAGGCAGATGAAAGGGTTTAGAGATTGTTTGTGTTATTGTGGGCTTATTGACATGGGTTTTGTGGGTCAGCGGTTTACCTGGTGTAATGGGAGATTTGGGGAACAACGAACGTTGGTTAGGTTGGATAGAATGGTAGCTAATGAGGAGTGGTTAAACTTGTTCCCAGAAGCGAAGGTTTATCATAGAGCAATGGCAGCTTCTGACCATTGTTTACTGTTTCTGTCACTTAGAATGAGAGGTCCAAAAAGGGTAGTTAAGAGAAGATTTATGTTTGAAGAGATGTGGACTAGGGAAGAGAGTTGCAGAGAAGTTATAGAATCGGCGTGGGATTCGTGGAACTGTAGTCCAGCAATGTCAATTCAGAAACGTCTTCAAAGATGCAAAGGTTGTCTTCAAAGATGCAAAGGTCGTCTTCAGGATTGGAACTACAAAGTCTTTGGGAATGTTAATAGAGTTCTGAAACAGAAACAAAGGCGCTTACAGCAACTAGAAGAATTAAATTTGCTTCATGAGTTAGCGGAAGAGATTCAAGGCTTAAAAAAGGAAATAAATGAGATGCTATTTCGGGAGGAATTGATGTGGAATCAGAGATCAAGGGCGCTATGGATCAAATGTGGAGACTGGAATACTAAGTTCTTTCACGCCACGGCCAACAATCGACGAAGAAAAAACAGAATTGAAGGAATTTGTGATCCGCAGGGAAGATGGATAGAGGACAAAGTGGTGGTTGAAAATATAATTCTAGAGTATTTTACTGAGATCTATAGCACATCCTACCCAACAGAGTTTGAAGCAAGTCTTGGTGCTGTTGGCAGAAGAGTTTCAGAAGAAATGAACACAGAGCTCCTGAAGGAATTTAAGGAAGAGGAAGTGTGGCGAGCCCTTATGCAGATGCACCCAACTAAGTCCCCTGGCCCGGATGGTATGTCCCCTATATTTTTCCAAAAGTATTGGGATGTGGTAGGTCCTCAAGTTATTCAAAGTGTTATGCATATACTTAGAACTGGAATAATGCCTAATGGTCTAAATGATACATACATCTGCTTGATTCCCAAAATGAAATCCCCCCAAAAAATTTCTGAATATCGCCCTATTAGCTTATGTAATGTGATATATAAAATTGTATCCAAGGTTCTTGCTAACAGGCTGAAAGGGGTTCTTCCAGAAGTGGTTAGTGACGCTCAAAGCGCTTTTGTTCCTGGTAGACAAATCACAAACAATGTCTTGGTTGCTTTTGAAGTCATGCATTGCATCAATCAAAGAAGGAAGGGTAAAGAAGGTCTAATAGCAATCAAGTTGGACATGAGCAAAGCATACGACCGGGTGGAATGGGGTTTCCTGGAGGCAATGATGCGAAGAATGGGCTTCCAAGATCGGTGGATATCTTTGATGATGATGTGTGTATCCATGGTCTCGTATTCGGTTTTAATTAATGGAAAACCTAAGGGTAAAATTGCTCCAACAAGAGGACTTAGGCAAGGGGACCCAATCTCCCCATACCTATTTCTCCTGTGTGCGAAGGTTCTCTCGGCCATGCTAAGAAGAGATGAGTCTGGCGAAAATCTAAGGGGTATTTCAGTGTGTAGAGGAGCCCCAAGGGTGTCCCATTTACTTTTTGCGGATGATTGTATTGTTTTCTGTGAGGCATCGATAGAAGAGGGGCTAAAAGTCACCAAAATTCTGGATAACTATGAAAGAGAGTCTGGGCAGAAGCTAAACAGAGAAAAGACATCCCTATTTTTTAGTAAAAATACAAAGGTGGAGGTTCAAGAAGTGGTAAAGGATATGTTTGGAGCTCAGATCATTCTCCAACATGAGAAGTATTTGGGTTTGCCCCCTTTGGTTGGGAGGGGAAAAAAGAAAGCATTCAATCGCATTAAGGACCAAGTTGGGCGCAAAATAGCAAGTTGGAAAGGAAAATTGTTGTCACCGGCAGGCAGGGAAATTCTCATAAAGGATGTCGCCCAAGCTACTCCAACTTACACAATGAATTGCTTTAAAATTCCTGACTCCTTGTGCAGCGAGCTAAACTCTTTGGTTTGTAATTGTTGGTGGGGACAGCGTGACAAGGAAAAGAAACTAGCATGGATTGCTTGGGAGAAAATGTGCAAACCAGAAAATGTGCAAACCAAAAGCTGATGGGGGGATGGGCTTCAAAGATCTCAAGGCGTTTAATTTAGCTTTACTTGCTAAGCAAGGGTGGAGGCTTATGCAAAATTCGGATTCTTTTACACACAGAGTCTTAAAAGCGAAGTATTTTCTGGAAAGAAATTTCATGGAGGCACAAGTAGGTAAGAAGCCTTCATACACATGGAGGAGCTTGATGGAAGCTAAAAATGTCCTTGAAAGGGGGCTGCGCTGGAGCATAGGAAATGGTCAAAGGGTGAGAATATGGGGTGATAGATGGTTGCCAACCCAAAAATCCTTCAAAGTTACTAGTCCTCGGCCCCATGCTTTTGAGAGTAATATGGTGGATTCTCTTCTAGATCGAGAGGGTGGCGGTTGGAACAAAAACTTGGTATGCAGCGTTTTCCTTCCTTACGAAGCTGAGACTATATTAAGCATTCCAATTAGCCACACTTTTCCAAAGGATGCTATAACTTGGGCATGGACCCAAAATGGGAAATTTACTGTGAGCAGTGGGTATAAAGTGGCATGTAGTTGGCTGAAGGAACAAAGGGGATCAGCTGATGGGGGAGAGACATCAAATCCAAAGAAGTGGAATGAGTTCTGGAAATTTATCTGGAGTCTGCACTGTCCAAGCAAGGTAAAGCATTTTATATGGAGAGCGTGCAAGAATATCCTCCCTACAAACTACGGTCTTAAGCACAAAAGAATTCCTGTGGAGGACGTATGTGGAGTTTGTGGGAAAATAGAGTCTTCGGGGCATGCGCTTTGGGATTGTGAGATGGCCGAGGCTGTGTGGAGGGAGTCAAAGCTTGCTTTGCCAAAGTTTCAAAGCCCGCTGCGGGATTTCATGGAAGTTGTGTGGAAATTATGGGAGGAAAGAAGGGAAATCAGCTGGGAGTTTTTTGCCATCATAGCTTGGTGTATTTGGAAAAATAGGAATGCTGTAAAGTTTGAAGGCTGTGGCAAGTCAGGGAAGACAATTGCTAAGGAAGCTGAAATTATGGTGGAGGAGTTCAATTCTTTGAATGCAGCTTCGATTAGTACTCCGTCTTCGAGAACTGAGAGATGGACGCCTCCGTGTGAAGGGTGGTACAAAGTAAATGTGGATGGGGCAGTGTTTTTGGAGTCGGGTAGCTGTGGTGTTGGTGTTGTAATCAGAAACGCACAAGGCCAGATTATAGGAGCTATGAGTAAAAAGCTGGAGTTACCGTTAGGGGCTGTGGAAGTGGAAGCTAAAGCTTTTGAGGAGGGTTTGCTGCTTGCAGGGGACCTAGGACTCAATCAAGTGATTTTGGAAGGTGATGCTCAAGTGGTGACCAATGCACTGCTGGGGAAAAGTTTTCCACCGATATCAATCCGTCCAATTATTTTAGGAGCAGCGCACTGGAGGCAGAAGGTCCAGGTATGGACTACTAACCATGTTTGGAGAACTGGAAATGTTGCTGCCCACTTAATGGCTCGAAATGCCAAACTTGTTTCTGACTGTGTAGTATGGGTGGAGGACACTCCACCCATTATTCAATGTCAAGTGAGAAGAGATGTAATCTTTTTTACTCAGAATTCAGTTTAATGAAAGTTCTCTGTGTTGTTTTTATCAAAAAAAAAAAAATGTATGTGTGTAAAACTTTCTCATGAAAACTTGAACATTGACCCTTGACCTCTGAACCCTAATGTCACGACCCAAATCCATGAAACATGTATTTAGATGCATGACTAAATTGCTGATCTTACATACTCAGTAAACTTGATTAATTTAAACATAATTCAAAACTCCAAATAAACAATGCTATTGATAAATCTCTTACAATAACTAAAATTCACAAATTTAGAATAATCTCCAAAATACTGTGAAATCTAAAGCGGAATAAAAAAATAACTAATAATCTTTTAAGACTTCAAGTATTAATGACTTTGCCTAAAACTCCCACGCTCTACAATGCACCTTACGAAGCAATCCAAAGGTTCTGTTCCCCAACTAAACTTTAATCTAAAGGTCGTAATTGATGGGGTGAACCACACATCCAATAAGTAATTATACAGAATACACAACGGAATAGAGTCAAGCAAACCATGAGTATTTCACTTTTTCACAAACTCATTCAATAATATCAAAAATAATTATTCCGCAAAGCATATAATAAATCACTTAATACGTATGTAATCACATCTTAAAATCATTTGAAATCACATACATAAAATTGATCAGAGCACAATGTCACATATACACATCGCATATTCTCACATACAATCCTATGAGCGGATACCAACATCTAACCCCTGCTGGTGAGGGATCAACACATATTCTCACATACAATCCTGTGAGCGGATTTACACATATATCTGATTTATCTGATCAATTCTAAAAACACTTATTTTGAGTCACATATCACAAAAGCAAAGTTTTTACAAAATATAATAATTTACTTGATGTTAACAATTATTCCAAACACAGAGGCATATCAAAGGTCACAGTATCGAATAGAATATAAATCAAAGGATGCTTGACTCTCTTAGGGAGTGAATAAGAACTAAAGAGTTTATATAAATATATTTTTACAATTCTTGAGTAAGTTTGAAAGCCCAATTTGCTAAAGGAAATGTCTTAAATACCCTTTAAAAAATAAGAATATGACTTTGAAATCACTTGGTTTTAAACAAACTTAAAGAACAAGAATCTTTTTAGAAAACTTACTTTGAAACTCAATTATTTTCAGAAAATAGTTTAGTTTAGAAATCATCTTTTAAATGAGATTTGGAAATTCAAAACATTATTTCAAATTCAAAGTCTCTCTTTAAAACATTGTCTAAAGGTCAAAGTTTCTCTTTCAATGATGTAAAAATAATGCTTTCGATAAACTTTAGAAAATGTAAGCTTTTAAAACATAACTTTTGAAAACCTTTAACTTCTAAGAACCTAAAGAATAAAACTTGTGCATATTATACATAATTACTTACTGCACTTGAATCACTCTGATAGTCCAGCCGAAACAACCTCCAAAAAGCCTCAAAACACTCTTAAATAGGACCTATAATCAATCATGAAAATACTCTTAATATCTTCTACAAAATATAAAGTTTATTGAATTATACAAACTGACTCACTAAGATTATACTTTACTGAACTAAATGATAACACTACTGCAAAGTATCTCTACCCGAAATTATGTTTCCTCAAATTTATCAAAACTTAGAGGCAATAGCCAATACTTTAGGATTTAATATATAACTCCAATGAAAACTGTGGGCCGAATCTAATATGACTTTGTTCATGGACTTAATATCATTGACCCTAATGGATTTAATATCACAATATTTTGGGATGCAATTACAATTCGGATAAAATCAAGTCCTTCAATATCCTTCAATACAATTCTAGTAGTGTTGGAACTGAATGGTTCATTTTGTTTGGACTAGTCAAAGTCTAGGCAAAGACTACCAAGGCCATTAATCATCCATAAGAGGACTTGGACTTTGACAAGATGAGATTTCATGTGTGGGGTCAGTTGCAATTTCTCCAGCAATTCATAATTAACCCTACGGCATAGATCAATAGCCCAAAAGTTCCTATAGACCTTAAAGCCCTTATAGTCCTACAAAACGATGCAGCCTTATTCATGCTTTAAGTAATTTCGGCTGTTCTTTTAGACTCCGAACAGTGGCATTCTAAGATTCAAGAATAATTGAAACAGTGTAAAAATCGTAATCTAAGAAATTACCAATCTCACAATTTACGCATCACTAAAGTTTTCTATGATAAAAATTTTAACTTCTTAATTCTTGTTTATAACGGTGAGAAATCATACCTTGAAAAAAATTTGATTGCTTCTTAAATTGTATGTGCTCTAAACTCCAAGGAAAAAGTACATCTTCTAGCTTCCTAAGTGATAAAACCCTTTCTATGAAAAACCCTAATTTATCTCTTCATTTACCTTTTATTTGATGTATCTGAGATGTGGGTTTAGTGGGGTAGTGGGCTGTAGATTAAAACCCACTTAAACTTATCTCTTTAGTCTCCAAGAGGTCTATAAAACATCTTCCTCTTTTCTTTTTATTTATATTTATTTTAATTGCCTCACTAAATTGTATGCACTAAAACTTTAATTTTCTCACCTATTTGTAGCACCACAAAATTGTCTACTCTCATCTTACTGTGCACACACATATAGTACCTCAACTCTATATTAAAATTGACAAGATATAGTGATAATCATAAAATCAAAAATTGGGGTATTACACCCAACCTTACAAAAAGTTGTACTTAATAAAGTGTTCGTCATGTTACGGATGCTCCGTGATAAGATATTTATTTCCTAATAACTTTGACAAATGACAATTGCAATTGTCATAATTAAAGGACTTGGTTTTTTTAAATAGACATCACTGAGCTCCATTGTTTCAAGGACTCGAATGATCATATTTTTGTTTTTGAGAAGGACGAATGATCATATTCATTTAGTTGTTTACAGCTTTTTAATACAATTCACACTCTAAAACGGTGACTAATTATATAAATTAATGTTCTAAAATCAGTACATTTACACAAATTTAGAAGCCTGTTTTTATTTATAATAATGTCTTTTAAAGCCATGGAAAACATATCAAAAATTTTTTTTTTCATTAAAAAAAAAAAAACAGATTTAACTCTTAGAAGTTAAAACGGAAGTACCTTTCTTATATGAGAAATGATATGTTCACAACATTTTCACAACATTTTTACAATAAATTTTAAGTGGCAAGTTGTTACTGGTTGTTATTGTTGGGGAAAAAAATAATCTTAAGGTCCGTTTGGATACAGCTGAAAACTAAAAACTAATACTGAAAACTAAAAAATACTGTAGCAAAATAATTTTTAAATGTGTGAATAGTACTGTGGGATCCATTTAATAAAAAAGTTGCTGAAAAGTGAAATTTGTGGATCTATGAACAGTGCACGATGTGCACTGATTGGTTGAAAAAAGTTAAAAAAGTCAAACTTTGCGGTTACTGTTTATTGAACAGTGCATGAACAGTAGTCGCAAGTCTCAAAAACGCGTGAAAAAAAGGGAAAAACGTAGACGCAGACGCGCTGGAAATCAGCCCAATCCGAACGTACTTTTAGTATTAGTTTCAAATTTGAATCAATAACAACTAATCACATGTAAGTTCGTAGCATCTGTCTTCTTATATTATATATTCTTTTAAATTGTAAGCAACAAAACAAAAGTCCTCCAAAACTGGGCATCCTTACTTTTGGGAGCAAATATCTAGACAAAATCACGAGGGTTTTGAGCTCTGTCGGGTTCTGTAACACGGCGGTGGGCCTGGCCCACTATTAGACCACAGTTCTAAAAACACGCAAATAAAATTATAAAAAAAAAATACTAGTTCCTAAAAAAATTATAAAAAATAATAAAGATAAAAAAGAATCATTTAATTTTTTTTTTAAAAATGTTTTAGTGGGAACACGAAGAACTTTTACTTTTCTTTGTTTGATTTGAGAAATTAAAGTTCTTTTTGTCAAAAATTAAAGTAGCCTTGATTTAATAAAGTAATAGCAACTTAAGTTTAAACTTTATAAGAGCATTCTCATCCACAGTGGTAAAAATTTTAGCATTTACCATTTTAAAACAATACCTTTACAATTTTAATACCTCAATTTACAATATACAACATTCAATTTTTTTTACAACTTCATTTAAATATTTTTTCTTCAATATTTTTATTCATTTTTTTATTATTTCTCACTCTCTCTTTGTCTTTCTCTCCCACTGTCTCTGCATCTTCTCAACCTACACCCACGACTAACCACTGCTAGCCACCACCGCAGCCCAGCCTCACCCCAATACCAATAGCCACTACAAAACCCACCACCCACCACCACCCATACCCAACCAAATCCATGATTCATCACCATCCACAACCAAAAACCCATCACCAAAACCACACCCATGGCCAAACACCACTGCACACCCCCTCAACCCCCAACCACCAAAATCACAAACAAAAACAAACCCAAAATCAAATCACAAACCCAAAACCAAACCATAAAACTCATACCCACTCACCATCAACCACCACCGGTCCGCCGCAAAAAACCATCAAACAAATACCCACCACCACAAGCTATACCCATCCAAAATCAAATCACAAACCCACTACTGAATCTACCATTAAATCACAAACTAAAAAAAGAAAAAGAAAAAACAAACCATTGCGATAGAGATCGGCTTGACTTGATGCTCTAGCCTGGGTTTCGTCGGAGAGAGAGAGAGAGAGAGAGAGAGAGAGAGAGGGAGAGAGAGAGAGAACAGAGAAATGGTTGGAGCCCCTTTTAGAGCAAGAACGAGAGACAAGGAAGAAAGACAAGAAAATGAGAAAGAAAGAAAAAAAATAAGAAGAAAAGAAAGCAAGTTTTACAATTTGTAAACAATGCTATCTCAAATTTGAGATTGCACTATTTATTAATGCCAAATATTATGACATTTAAAACACTTGATAAAGGTGATTTTTTAAAAAGTAATGTGTCAAATACCAAATATTTGATATTTGACATACTTGATGGGAATGCTCTAATAAAAAGAGTGAACAAGTGAAGGGTCCAATCCACCAATAATAGCTCATCAAAAAAAATAAATAAATAAAAATCCTCCAATTAAAAAAAAAAAAAAAAAGATTTCATTAAAAAAAGAAAAAGAAAAAAGTAAAGCCGCTGAAGTGGAAATTTTTTGGATAAAAGGACACACCCACTTCCCATGCCTCTGTCATTCCTAAAAAAAGAAAGAAACCACCCATGCCTCTGTGGCTCTGTCTCCATAAATAGAGTACACACATACATCAACTGTGAGAGAGAGAGAGAGATTTAGCAAGAAGATGGCTCAGAGCTCCAAAAGAAGTAAATGGGTCTCACTGTGCGTGCTTCTCTTTGCTTATTTTGCTTCTACAATCATCGCAGAGGATGGTATGTTTTTCTCTTTTTCTTCTTCTCTGCCCACAAATGTTCTTAGTTCTTGCTTCCCATTTTCTCTGCAATTAGTTTCAATGTCTTATTTGTGGATATTACACTTTTATTTTGTGGTTATGCTTTTGTGGGTCTTGGACAATTTGGTTATTTCTGAGATCTGATATATGTTTGCTATGCTTTTGCTTACATATTCCTGCAGCACACAGGTTGTAGGGCAAGTTAGGGACATCTTAATGTAAAGTCTATGAACAATTAATTGAGAATGATTTTCCGTTAATAGAAAATCCAATTCTATGTTTAACCTCAATACTTCTAGGTGATGTTTTCAAAAAATTACAACAAATGGTTAAAGGAACGCAATTGAGAAGTGATAAGCTTTTAACACTTCTTACTTGATATAAGATTGTTCTTCTTGTGTTAGGTCCAATACATTCTTCAAGATATCCCTGCAGATTGTAGATAAAGCGAAATTGTACGAGTTAACCACAAAAAGAATGGAAGTAAACCAGTGCAAAAAGAATTGTAAAACGAATATCAAGATTATCTTCCACTAAATGTTCAAATAATACAGTTTTTTTCACCAGCTGAACATCCAAATGCATAAATAGCAAAACTCTGGACAGAATTGAGAGCATCTTTTACCTTTGAGTAGGGGGTGTCCAAGTCAACAGCTGCCCGTTGCTCAGGAGATTTGGCCCCGTAAGAAACGGATGCCCCGTAAGAAACGGATTGCAACGGATAAAGTTTTTAGATCAAGCTACAAGAAACAAAATAATTTGAGCATCTTTTTGAGGAATAAGTTACTTGCAAAATTAAATTACCAAACATAATGAATTTATATCGTTGAGAATTTTACAATAATTTATGTAGTTTTCTTATTAAAAAGTAAGAAAACTATGAATATCAAACAGAGCAAGGGGGATAATGTCCTCAGGTAAGTCTTCAACCCAAACCTAAAGTTCTAGCCAAACTCAATATTTCTTTCCCAAAGCATCGGCAACCTTATTACAATTTTGTTTCACATGGTAGTAGTGATCCAAGCAATCAATGGTGGACTGTCAAGCCCTTCGGTGTAAAGATTAATTTGTCAAATATATAAGAACCGAAACTCAAACAAAACAATAATAGCATAAACCCACAAAGTTTAGAGAAATAATATAAACCTATATCAGCGTTAATCATACGTAAAGAGAGAACCTGAAGATTGTGGGTGGTTTTGCCGATTTAGAATAGTATAAAAGAAGCGCCACAAAATCATACGGGAAGAGTTGAAGCGCTGTTGAGTTGGATTGGATATGAGTGCGTTGCCAATTTGAGGATGGATTGGAAGAGACGAAACTAGAGAGCGGTGCTGATGAGTTGGATTGGATGAGAAGAAGTGCTGCCGATTTGAGGTTGTGGGTGTGCTGCTGCGGCTGTCAGGTTCTTGTATGGTTTTAGCTATGATTTGAGGGTTTTGTTTAGAGAGGCAAACTGAGATAGAGCAAGCAGAGGTAAGAGAAGCAAACGTGAGAGAGAAAAGTTTGATGAATGTTATAATTTTTGGTATATATATATATATATAAAACATGTTTAACCGGTAACCAAAACCATTAAAATTACATTAATGGTGAAGATTAAAACAGAACTAAATTAAGGGTTCAGATTTAGGGGGTATCATACCCCTTTTTTTCTTTTTTTTATAATAAGGAAAAAAAATGCAAAACTGACCCTTTAGGGGCTGTTTGGATTGCAAGTTTCCATAACTTAATTCTCAGTTTCCATAACTCATAATTCAAAAATGGTGAGACCCATAGCAAAAAGGTTATTTGGCAAACGATAACTTTGTTTCCATAACTCTGTTTCCATCACTCAATTCTCTGATTTTTGAGTAATTTAATGACATTTCCGTAAATAAACACACATGGAGAGACCCACAGCTGCAACTTTTGACCACCTTTTGACTTCTTCTTTTTTCACTTATTCGGTCTTCAATTCTGGTTTTTTTTTTTTTTTTTTCACTGGTTCAATCTTCAGTTCTGGTTTCTTTTTCTTTTTTCCACTTGTTTGGTCTTCAGTTCTGGTTTTTTTTTTTTTTTTTTTTTTTAGCTTCGGTGAGTTTGGATACTGGAAAAAGAAAAAAGAAAAAGAAAAGAAAAAGAAAAAGCTGCACCGGCTGACAGGTATGGGCCCATAAATAGTATGAAAAATATTGAGTAATGGAAATTGGGTGATGATGCCAAACGGGTGTGAAAAATTGAGTGATGAGTTATAAGTAATGAGTGATAAGTGATGAAAATTAAGTGATAAAAAAACCTTGGGCCAACAGCCCCTTAACTTTCACATTTTTTCGTTTAAGTCTTCTAACTTTTAGTTTTGTTAATTCAGTCCTCTAACTTTCAATTTTTGTCAATACAGGACTCCGTTAAAACTCCGTTAGGGGTTGTCGTTAATTAAGCCAAAACGACGTTGTTTTGGTTTTTTTTTTTTAAAAAAAAAAATAAATTTCGGAATTTAAAGAAAAAAATCTGTAAAAAAAGAAGAAGAAGAAGAAGAAAGAAACCGATTCAGAACTCCATCACCGAACTCCAAGGACAGTGCATAATATTAGGAAAAAAAAGAAAAAAAAAAAAAAGACAGATCAAGATTTCTTTTAAACAAAAGCACTTATACTAGAAGAAAGCCTTAAACGTTTTTAATTTTCCAACCCACAATATAAATCCTTAAATACTCCAACAGAAACCCATCTATTCATTTGAATCGTTCATCTAGGTTTTTGACGTTGCTCTCTCTGTCTTGCAAAGATCGGCCATTCTCTCTTGCATAGATCAGCCCCCCTCTCTTGCATGGAGGACAGTGGTGGGCGATGGTTTGGGTTTTTGATGTTGCTCTCTCTGTCTTGCAAAGATAGGTGGATATAGGTCACTGTTGCATGATATCGTTCATCTAGATTTGCCAACATTTGACTGGGTTCCTTCTCCTCCCACCATAAATTCATATGGGTTTGCCTTAGTTTCTTGATTTTAATGTTTTTTGCATTTTGGTTTTGATTTCTTTTTGGGTTTTGTGCTTGATTTTTCTCTGATCTGTTTTGATTTTAGGGGATTTTTTTTTTCCATATGTTTCTTTTTTTTTTATCCTAAATTAAAAAAAAATGCAAAACGACGTCGTTTTAGGAGTTTTAACGGTAGTCACTAACTGAGTTGTAACGAAATTCTGCATTGACAAAATTTGAAAGTTAGACGACTGAATTGACAAAACTGAAAGTTAGAGGACTGAAAAAAAACAAAAGATGAAAATTTAAGAGTCAATTTTACATTTTTATCTTATAATAATGTCTTTTAAAGCTATGGAAAACATATCAATTTTTGTTTTTTCCATTAAAAAAATAAAACAGATCTAACCCTCAGAAGTTAGAACGGAAGTACCTTTCTTATATTATATCCGTTTAAATGGTAACCAACAAGACAAGTCCCCCAAAACTTGGCATCTTTGCTTTTGGGAGTAAATATCTATAGACAAAATCACGAGGGTTTTGAGCTCTGTCGAGTTCCTTAATATGGCGGTTGGCCTGGCCCACTATTAGACCACAGTTCTCAAAACACGCAAATGAAATTATTAAAAAAAAATACTAGTTCCTAAAAAAATTATAAAAAATAATAAAGATAAAAAAATCATTTAAAATTCTTTTTTAAATGTTTTAGTGGGAACACGAAGAACTTTTACTTTTCTTTGTTTGATATGAGAAATTAAAGTTCTTTTTTTCAAAAATTAAAGTAGCCTTGATTTAATAAAGTAATAGCAACTTAAGTTTAAACTTTATAATAAAAATTATGAATATTATTTATTTTTATTAAAAATTTAAAACATTATAATAAATTGATTTTTAAATAAATAAATAGTATCATGATATCTATTTCTAATAAAAAATATAATTAAAGAGTGAAGTTAGTGAGTTACGTAAACAAGTGAAAGTCCAATCCACCCATAATGGTTCATCAAAAAATATCCACCAATTAAAAAAAAGAAGATAATTACACTAAACAAAACAAACCCAGATGGTTATTTTTCTCAAAATTTATGTCTTTTTTTTCCTAAAACAAAAAATAACACAAAAAAGCAAGAGAAACAAAATCAAAAGGGCGAGTTTTGAGGTAAAAAAAAAAAAAAAAATTGCACCCAAGCAAATTACACATTGGAACAATACTACTCAATCGTCAACCATAAGCGCCGACACCGCCGATGATGCCACCGATTTCTTCCTCCCTCCTCCTCCTCCCTGAAACTGAACCCACAACAGCATCACAATGTCCTTCCTCCGTCCTCAGCGCTGAAACCGAACCCGGCAGTAAGTTCCATTCATGTTCTGCTCCTCGATCACAGCAGTAAGTACCAGATTGGCAGGGCCAGAAATTTGCCTGTGAAAGCGAAGGTAGTGCACTTGATCGGGTGGAACCAGTTCATGATTGTGTTCCCTAACAAACCCAGACACAACCCATTTCCCTGAGTCCTGCATCTCGACAGACATCGATACTTTGCAGCCCACTCGAGTAATGGTTCTCGGGCGTTTAATCTCTCTGTCCTTGGTGCGCTTCTCATTCAAGTTGCGAAACCCCTCCTTGGCACAGACAAATTGCCTCTGTATGATAGCCCCATCTCGCCTGGAACGACGGGAGGAGCTGACACGGGTACTTACTGCTGTCAATGTGTGATTATTACTTATGGGTTCTTCAATGTTGTTTGTATCCCTAACCGATCCTTGCCTCGTGAAAGTTCTGATCACCATCGTCCCTTTGTGGCTAACTTTTTCTTTATTCAATTTTCGTTAATACATTAAAAAAAAAAAAAAATTTTGATAACACTTGTTCGCTATGAATGTGTAATTATTATTTGTGGGTTTTAGTTAGAAGCCTTGGTTTTGTTGTTGTTGTTGTTGTTGTTGTTGTTTTTGTGCTTGGCCTTCGACTTATTGGCAGCAACTTTGAGTTTCTTCTTGATGTTAGAAGTGAATTTCTTGATCTTGCTTTTGCTACCAAGTGATTTTCTCTGTGGTGTCACGAAACCAAAGTATTCAAAATCCAAATCAATGGCACTGTGAAGCCAAGGGACCAAAGGGGACCAGATTGAACTCTGATAGTAGTTGAAGTCGAAAGCAGAAGACTTGTCAGGAAATTTTTGAAGCAGATTTTTTGACATCAATGGATCCATGTAGTAAACCACATTAGTAATGCCCATGAGAGACATATCTGATTTTCTTCTCTGATTTTTTTTCTCTTTCTGTGGTTGATGATTGAAAGCTAATAAATTTTTTTTTTTTTGTTTTGATTGTAGGGTAATATTGTATTGTTCGATTATTTGTGTAGATTGATCTTGGTTTTATTTATTTTTGGGTACGGTTCCTCATGTTCAAAATTTGTGTGAATAGATAAAAACAAATACTACTTTTTGATTTTGTTTCTCTTATATTTTTGCTCTATTTTTTTTTATTTTGAAAGCAAAAATATCTATTTACTGATTTTAACAGAAGTGGATTACAAACAGGACCTACCACAAATGGATTAAGCCATACTTTTCAAACCATCAATAGTAAAAGTGATTTTTGCCCCCAATAAGTGGTTATGTGTAATTAAAAAAAAAAGATTTCATAAAAAAATAAAATAAAAAAGCCGCTAGAAGTGGAATCTTTTAGATAAAAGGACACTCGCAATACCCATGCCTCTGTCTCCATTAACAGAGTACACACATACATCAACTCAGAGAGAGAGAGAGAGAGACTTAGCAAGAAGATGGCTCAGAGCTCCAAAAGAAGTAAATGGGTCTCACTGTGCGTGCTTCTCTTTGCTTATTTTGCTTCTACAATCATCGCAGAAGATGGTATGTTTTTCTCTTCTTCTTCTTCTTCTCTGCCCACAAATGTTCTTGGTTCTTGCTTCCCATTTTCTCTGCAATTAGTTTCAATGTATTATTTGTGGATGTTACACTTTTATTTTGTGGTTATGCTTTGTGGGTCTTGGACCATTTGGTTATTTCTGAGATCTGATATATTTTTGCTGTGCTGTTGCTCACATCTACTTCAACTGTTCTTCAACGTGGTTCTATTATTAATAGAAGTACTTAGTAGTAACATGTTTAGTGGGTTTTGTGCTTTTGTTACAATTAGATTGGAATATGCTATTGTAGGAAAGAATAGCTGTCTAATTATTTCTACATTCTATAAGTAAAAACCTTCATGCGAGGTTGGATACTTCATCCAAAAATGAGCTTCAATTTCTTCACTGGCTAGCTCTAGAAGCGTTGCTTTCATATAATGTGAATCAAACCCATGTTGGAGCAAGTAATTTGTTAAGTATTAGTAGAGCTAGTAGCAGTGTAGCACTACCAATGCTTAGTAATTTTTTAACACTCTCTTATTAAAAAAATAGAACAGTTTGAAACTGTGTTGACTGTGGTCTTCACTCTTCAAAGTTCAAAGACAGAATTCAAGGCCCATCACTTTTTGACTATTTTCTTTGAAATCCTGTTTTTGCTTGTTGTCTGCAAGCTATCAAATTCTTGCAGGTTGTTGAAGAAGAATACTCCTTTTTTTTTTACCTTACACCTTTTTATCTTTATAATTGATGAGTAATTATAAAAAGATTGCAACTTAGAACTTTTCACCCACAATCAATTGTACGAAGATTGAATTAATTGCAAGCCATTTGAACCTCCATAATTCAAATGATGTCTAGGGGGTACTAATAATTTATGCTAAACAGCCTGAACCCCATTGTGTGAAGTGTACACAATAAAGATTGTAGGAACCACTTTCAAAAAAGGTCGGCGGGGTGACCCACTTGGATTATTGACTTGATAGCAAATTATTGTATATAGAGCTAATAATTTTTGCTAAACCCCATTGTGAACGCCATAAAGAGTCCGGGAACATCTTTCAAATAGGTCGGCGGGTGACAAACTTTAAGGGGTGTTTGGGACATATGTTTGAAAACATGTGTTTTGTTGTTTAAAAATATGTATGAAAATACGTGTGGATAAAAAAGTGTATAAAAATTTATGTGATATTATTTAAAAACTGAAAATATGTATTTTTTTGACAAAAAATGTGTGTTTTATTGTTTATACTTTTATAGGGCTATATTCTTATCTTCTTTTCATTTTTGGGAGAAAAGAGCTCTCGCATTCTCGGCAAAGTAATTAATGGGACAGGAGGAATATATCTTAATGATATACTAGTTAATTTTATGTAAGTATTCTATAGTTTTAGCTAGGATTTATACACTTCGTTTGGAGTGCTGTATCCATTTTAATTGCCATATCATATTATAATTTTTTAAAAATTGCTCATTTCGCCGGCATCGTATCCGTGTCTGTGGCCGTAGCTGTGCAGCTGAGTGTACAAGTAATAATGAAGCTCTTACAAGCATAGATAAGAAAATAAACTAAAACAGTTACAAGAAAAATCTCTTCGAAAGAATCAAAGAATACATCTAGTAGGCGGCAGAAGCTCCAACCTGGCCACTGTCACTGAAGAAGGCAAAGGCTCGGCAACTGGTTGATATGTATGCTGTCTTGAGTCTCTTGACTGCGTGTACAGCGTTTCACTTTTTTTTTTTTTTTTTTGGGCATGCTTTTAGGATACAAATTTCACTGATACGGTTACTGTTTATGCACTGGTAATAAACAGTAACCATAATATTGGACGTTTTAGCCATTTTTCAGCAGATCTATGGGTCCATGTATTGTTTACGAGGCTTATAAACTTTAGTTTTCAGTAATTTTTTTATTAAAAATGGATCTTACGGTATTATTCACATATTTAAAAATTATTTTACTACAGTATTTTTAATTTTTAATTTTTAATTGTATCCAAATGGGCTTTATATATTGTCACTGTCTTAATAAACGGTACTAAATCATATGAAATTTTAAGCTTTTTTTTTTTTTTTTTTTTGGGGTTTTAAATCTTTTGGGGTTGCAACTTGCAAGCACTCACTTTAGGCTTTAAAATTGCTTTCCTTTGAAGCGAGAATCGAGAAAATTAGAGGGCGAAGTTGGCACAATGAAGGTCCCAAACTATTTTACTTTTGTGTGCCTTTAGATTTTGATTATAAGGTTCTTCTCAAAAAAAAAAAAAAAAAAAATTGATTATAAGGTTTTTTTTTTTTCTCTCTACTATTTTTTTTCCTACTATTTATAAATCTCACATAAGTTCCTTCACTTATTTCAATTAGCTTTTAGGTCTATTTAAAAAGTGATTTTAGGGTAATTATTAATCAATTATTTTAGAAATGTTTTACGTGCTTTTTATGAAAAATATATAAAACTGTTTTAAAAAAATTTAATTATTTGATTTTTTTTTTAAAGTTTTTAAAAATACTTACTAAGATATTAATTATAACTTTCCTCCCAACTTTTTTTTTACTTTTTATCTACTATACTTTCATGTTTCAATAAAAAAAAAAAATTCTTTTAACAAAAAGTAGATTATTTTTAACAGAAGAGGGATAAATGAGCTTAGGGTTAAGTTTGTTTCTGTCCAGAAGCCATGTCCACGAGGTTATTACTTATTAGTTTATTAGTAGAACATCTTCCCGATAAATATCAGGTCCTTCAGTTTTTTGTCCAAAAGAATCAAGATCACAATGCCCTTTCCATAAAGGAAGCCGGCACCGAATGCTTTTTCATCGTCTTCTTTTTTGGGGGATTCGCTTTATGATAGCTGCATTGCATTTGCATTGGTTGCAACAACAAAAACAACAAAACAGTGACAGTAAAAAAAATAATAATAAAAATACCTTTTTTTCTTTCTCAGTCAAAGAGTCAAAAGGCTAGGCCCAGAAACGGTGGGGTAGGGTCCACGCGCTTAACGAAGACCCTCAATAGAAAAATATTCGAACTACTCCTCAGTCCTCACATCACATTGTTCTTAATTTGTCGTATATGGAAGATAAAGATAAAGGCCACAAAATCTCCTATTATTTGACAGGATCTTCCTCACTATTCTTTATCTCATTTTTGTTTTTTTATTAATTTTCCCCATTTTAAATTACTTGTTCTTTTGTTTGTGGTTGAGCAAAAAAATCTCATACATATGAGGCTCAGATATAGATAGCGTTTTCCAAGGGGCAAGTGTAATAGCTTCCTACATATTTTTTAGTCAGTGACTGTGACTGATTCTCTACCATGAAAAGTTAGCCATGCTGTGACCACTGGAATTAGTTAGTTGTATTTTGTGTGTTAAACTTAAAACTGCAAGTTCCCTTTGTGTGCTGAGTTTTTTAACAAGAATTTGGCAAGATAAAGAAATTAACAAGTGTGGATATGTACATTTGAAGTTCCAAATTTCCCATAAAAAGAAAAGTTCCAATTTTTCTTTTTCATATATATATATATATATATATATTCTACTTTAACCTAATCTGTGTAAATATGTGTGATGTTTCCTTTTTAAAAACTTGAATTTCGGTTTAATCTTAAATGTAAATACGTGTGAAATTATAGGCAGTTCTTGCAGTGTAAATATTAAATTACAACTATACTTTTGGAGTTCTCTAGAATGTGTGCATAACTTGTGCAAAAGTAGTAAAATAAACATATTAGTATTTCCCTCCTATCAAAAAAAAAAACATATAGTATTTCCCTAACTTTTGTTTTTCTCTATCGTTCGTAGGATATGAAGATAAGATTAAATTTTAAGGATTCATTGAATCTATAAAATAACAATAAAAATAATCATTTAAAATGAACTGTGCATTGAAAACTAATGAAGTGATTAAAAGAAATAGAAGTATTACTTTTTGTTTTTGTTAAAAAGTTTCATCAATTGTGGCACATAGGGTGTCACTGTAGTGTACGGTGTAAATTTGTTCAGTCGCGATTTCTTCGCTGGGTTGATAGATGACAGGGTTAATTGTCATTTTTGCAAATGACAAAGAAGGATATCTGCGCCCAAACAATCTTGATTCATCTCCAAGAATTTTTGTCGTGGATTGAATAAAGACTCACACATAGCAATTACTTGCATATGTTATGATTGCATGTAATAATTCTTACAGGTGAGCTATTAAAAACGGTCCGACAATTTTTGGTCCCTCCCAAAAATTATTAGTCAGCTATGTCATTAAGGAAAAATAAGTTTATGAGACCATCTTATGAAGCATATATTGTTGTGTGGGATCCATTCTCCACCAAAATGTGATAAATGCGTTTAATAAGATTTTTTTTTTTTTTTTTTTTAAGATTAATCATATGTACTTGCTAACTTAGCAACATGACAAACATTTATTAGAGAATCAAGACAATTATTATATGAAAAAAATGAAATATCATTAAGAACGGACAATATAAGTTGAAATTATCTTTTAAAAAAAAAAAAAATCAAACTTAGGCTCTTTCATTGTGAAAATCAGACCAAAAAAAAAAGTACACACTATGTTATATCACATATATATGACATCATTAGTCTCTTTCATTAAAAGTTTCATGTTTCCTTGCTGACTTATTTTACTATCACAAATAAACTTACAATTTTTTAACATGACAGAGACTGATTAACGGGCATCTTTACATAAATTAACCATTTTTTCTCCGCTAGTTAATCTACCATCTGAAAAGTTGTCGGCGTAAAATTTGTTAATTTTTTTCTGTAGTATATTTTTTTTGGGTTAGGTGATTTTTTTGTTCTTTGTTACACAAATATATGACATGCATTTTTTTTATTTCTATGTATTAGGTCTTGTAGCAAACGGTGATTTCGAAACGCCCCCATCAAACGGCTTCCCAAGCATGACCCCAGCGGAGGGGATCGCCACAGGAATCCCCAGCTGGAAAACAAACGGCACCGTAGAGCTCGTGGCAGCTGGGCAAAAACAAGGTGGGATGATCCTCATCATACCGGAAGGTAGACACGCAGTGAGGCTAGGCAACGACGCAGAGATCAGCCAAGATCTGAAGGTGGAAAAAGGGTTCACGTACTCAGTAACGTTCAGCGCGGCTCGCACTTGCGCACAGCTGGAGTCGCTAAACGTGTCAGTGCCACCAGCATCGCAGACGATAGACTTGCAGACATTGTATAACGTGCAAGGGTGGGACCCATACGCGTGGTCGTTCGAGGCAGAAGGGGATGATGTGAGTTTGGTTTTTAGGAATCTGGGCATGGAGGATGACCCCACTTGTGGGCCCATCATCGATGATATTGCTATCAAAAAGCTTTTTACTCCTGATAGACCCAAAGGTAATTACTATTTAGTATCTCTCTCTCTCTCTCTCTTATTCTTTTTCCCTTTATATATAAGTACTACCTACCTAACTAGTACTACTTTTTTGATTTTTTTGGGCTCAAAGGCCTAGTAAAGTTTGATAATTCTAGGAGTAGGGTGACTTTTTCGCACGCTTGGGCCCCCATAATTGTTGAGGAGCATCTAATGTGTGGGCCTCATTTTAAGAATTTAGTGAGGACTTTTTGTTTTTGTTTTCGGTTTTTTTTTGGGGCTTGGTGGCTCCTTGTAGTGTCAAGTATTGACATAATGGCATGTCTAATGTCTTATCCCCAAAGAAAGCAAGAGAGTAAAGACTATATTATAAGTGAAAAATCTGAAGAAAAAACAAAAGGACTAATAATAAAGAACTTGAAAGTACACATTCAAAAGAATGGCAATGATAATTGGTTCTAGTCCATTCTTGGGGAATGCAATGCCTGGTTTTCATTACTTGCCTAAGCCAAACTGGAATTTCTTTGTAGAATTGTGATAGATAAATCAAGTCTTGGATTCAGGTAAAAAACCATGGTCTGTTGAATAGGGTAGGGGTCATTTTCCGTAGTCCGGAGGGTTGTGCAACAAAATCAAAATTTTAGTTTTCAATGGATGAAAAGGGCGAATGATTATTAGTAATTGCCACACCGAAATTATGTTTGAAATCAATTACTTGATATCCACCTTAGCCCCGGCCCATTGTTTGTTTCAACAAAAAATGTTTTCTGGTTTGGGGCAATTAAAAATTCTAGTCAAATCCAAAACATTTTCAATTGATTGTAAAAAACCTGTAAAATTATATATTATATACTATATAATTAAAGTGGAGTCATAAGTGGGTATGTCAAGTATATATCACATCATATGGGTTCTAATTAGCTTAATTGGTAAAGTCTTTAATGGTTAAATAAGAGATTTGGAATTCAATATTCGCCTACACCAAAAATTAATTAGTGTCTTGATCTAACTATAAAAAGTTATCATCACGAACAGATGTCATAGGTTAAAATTCTTAAAAAAAAGAAAAAGTGTATATATCATATCCAATTGCCACATGCATGGCTTTTACTAATAATTTTGTGTTTATCATTTTATCTTATTTTTAATTCATCTCAATCTAGAGAGAAATAAATATAATGGATTTTTTTTTTCTTTTTTATGCTTGATATTCAAAATAGCCAAGTGGATATCCTATCCAATTGCTGTGTGTGTGACTTTTACTAATAGTTTTACTTTTAATTGTCTGAGAATCATGTTTTTTGTATTATTCTATATCATTTTTTATTCATAATTTTTTTAACATAATGAATTTTTATTCTTTTTATTTTTGTTTTTGATGCTCAAAATAGAATTATCAACATTAACATATGATATTATACATATATTTTTCCCTTATTATATTAAAAATATTTTAATTTTATGAAAGCTCCTTATTAAGCCTTATGTTTATACATAACCATAAAATAAGGAAAATTGTTATTAAGCCTTATGTTTATGCATAACCGTAGAATAATAAATAGTTGGTTGGACGGTTTTGGTTTTCATTTTTTAAGGAGAAGGGAGAGGAGGAAAAAAAAGAGAGAATTAAAAATTGTCATCATACTATTTTAATTTGTCTAATTATGAATCTGTGTTGTTCACGCTTCAGATTTAGTTTCTAATTGTTCACAGTCAAGAATGTTAATGATTAAGAATCTTATTTTACAAGTTGTTCGTGGTTCATATATATATACTATTTCCTACAAGAACAACAATAAAAATTCACGCACCTTGTAACCCAAAACAAAATGCTTCCTTTCCTTTGAAAGGAATTTGCTTTTGAATTAGCAATTGTCACCATATTATGGACCTTGTTTGGCTCATAAAAACTACATCCATAGTATGTTCCATGTTTGTCTCCCAAAAAATACTATTTCCTATAAAAACTACAAAACATAACACACCTTGTAACCCGAAACAGAATGCTTCCTTTCCTTCTATAGGAATTTGTTATCTTCAAAGTTATAGAATGCTTCTTTTCCTTCGATAGGAATTTGTTGTCTTCGAAGTTGTTACTATACTTCAAATTCTGAGAAAAACACTTATTTGGTAACTAGCGCATGTGAATGCGACCGGCAAAAGATAAGTTTAAGAAAAAAATTAAATTTGACTTCAAGCTTCTAAAGACGACTGAATTCTCTCCTCCAAAAATAAGCGTAGTCAGTCTTATCATGATGTAACCTAACATAAAATAAGAAAATAAATTTTTTTAATCACTAGTTGCGTTTGGCAATCAATTATAAGTTATTTTTTACTTAAATTATTCACTGTTTGTGGGTTCTACATTACTTTTTCTCACAGCTTTATTTCAAATAACATCAGTTTCAGCTTTTTAAAAATAAGCTAACTTTTAGATTTTTATCTCACATTATTCAAATAAGCTATAGAAAATAAGCAATTTCCAGGCAGACACAAATTTATCTCACTTTTTATTCATCTTAATCTAAAGAGGAAATCAAAATAATAGATTTAGCTAAGTAAATATTTGTTCAATTGCCACATCATATGGTTATGTTTATACATAACTATGATTAATTCTTATTTGATTGGTATGAGATTGTGTTTAATCTTATTTGAAATAGATCATTGGAGAGTATAGGTATAGTTTTTATGATAACTCGATAGAATTCACATTCTAATTAATAAAGATCAGTTATGAATTATTTACAAATTTGTATTGTTACAACTATTGAATTATATAAATAAATAAATAAATTTTCTTTTTTACTGTAAGCAAGCTTCATATTCCTTAACAATGATTTTTGGTTGGCTGGACTTGTTTCATTTTTTAGGGCGTCTCCCTACAAATTTTCATTATACTGATTTTAAAAATTGAAAATTAAAATTTTGAATATCAATTTAATGTACTCAACCATTTTCATACTCAACCATTTTCAAAAACTTGGACCAAGTAACAAAACTATTCATCTAGAAAAAAGAAATCATAGTAACAATTCTGCGTAGATTTCTTATTAAACCATATGTTTACATTATACAAATATACACTTGTTTTTTTAATTATATTATGATGGATTATAGATTTCTTAAATTCCTACTGTGGAATGGTGTGCTATAATAATTTTTTATAGAAATTAAATTCCTATAAATAACAAGTTATGAATTATTAATGGTTCTCTCACTTTTATTCAATTCATTTCAACACTTCTATAATTCATTTTATGCTATTATTGTTTTACCTAAAACTTTGTGATTCATTTGTCAATATGAGTTCTTTTACTAGTAGGGTTGTAAACTAGCTGAACCAAGTCGAGTATTAAAAGTTTATACTTGTTTATTAAATTTTATTTTGAACATGGGACGAGGTCGATCTCTTTACCAAACAAGATTACATGCTCAAACTTGGTTCATTTTTTATTGAACAAGCTCGAGCTTATTTCATGAGTTGATTAATTAACTTATTCTTTTCTCATATATACTAAAACAATGACTAAAATTTCTTACCCCTTTATAAATCTATGAATTTTACTATGCATGAACCTTTTGTATTATTAATAAAGTACAAATATGAATTTGATAATATTTGAATCTAGTTATAGACTTATACAATCCATTCTCAAGTCTATAAGTATATTTTTAGACAGGTATATATATAAAATTTTATACTATATATAGCTAAATCGAGTATGCATGTATACAAGCTTGTTCACGAACACATCATTATGTTTGAGATTGGCTTATATGCTAAACAAACAAATATAAACAAGTTTTTTCCTAAGCCGAGCTTGAACCGTTCATAAACATCTTTGTTCATTTACACCCTTATCTACAAGATTCCTTTATTTTTTTTAATCATTGTCTTCTTACCATTTAGCTTGTCTTTATTTTATATAGATCTTTCATATTATGGAAGATCATTTAAGATTCTTAACTTTTTTTTTCGAAAACAAAAAGTAGGAAAAAAAATTAAGATGGTCTCTATTTGTCTATCCATAATTTATAAACTATATACTATTATATATATATATATATATAAAATAAAATTTAAAAAAAAAATGGTCCTAAAAGTGGTGGTTATCCCCTAAGAAGCACGGATACATCATTTGGGTACCGCTTGTATCATATTATAATTTTTTTAAAATTGTTCGTGTCACCATGTCATAATAGTTTTATCATGTGTAATTTACCTAATTATCATGTGTACAACTTCTAATAATAGTTTTATTGTTGTCTTTTTCTTAACAGTTTTAATACACTGTTCATTTTATGAAATATTTAGATATACTTTCCTACACAATCCTTCAGCTAGTGTTTTTTTTGTCATAGCATCTGCTTTGCCAGACAACCCCCTACACACCCTTCCATAGCACTCCTTATCACCCATTGGCACCCTCAGATCTCCAAAATAAATGACGCTCTCCCTCCATCCAACTCCTGCCCTCCAATCTCTGATCATTAACCCCTATCACAGCTTCTCTAATTTCTTTAAAAGTATTTTCAACTGAAAACATGTACGTTGGGACAAACAGAGCCCAAGTGCTGTTCAAATTATATAATACCCCGACAGCATGTTTAAATTATTAGGATTATCTGATGAATTAAGACTACCCCTTGCAAAATACCCTTTTTTTCATCACTTTTATAATGGATGGTTTAAAGTGACTTGGGATTTTGCATATTGGATTTGCCTATTTTATCATAAATATTCGACAAGGGTTATAGATATTGTTTGGTTTGTTGTTATACTGGCTGAATTGTTGCTTAATGTGCTATACTTTTTGCAGACAATGCAGTTATTAATGGCGATTTAGAAGAAGGCCCATGGATGTTTAGAAACACCTCACTTGGTGTTTTACTCCCCACGAACCTTGATGAAGAAATATCCTCATTACCCGGTTGGAATGTCGAATCAAATAGGGCAGTCCGATACATTGATTCCGACCACTTCACCGTCCCGCAGGGCAAACGGGCCATTGAATTGCTTTCAGGAAAGGAAGGCATAATTTCCCAAATGGTAGAAACAGCACCAAACAAACAATATACCTTGACCTTTTCCTTAGGTCAAGCTGGGGACAAATGCAAGCAGCCACTTGCTGTCATGGCCTTTGCTGGAGACCAAGCCCAAAACATTCATTATACTCCTGATTCTAACTCTACCTTTCAGACTGCTAATCTCAACTTCACATCCAAGGCTGATAGGACCCGAATTGCATTCTATAGTATTTATTACAATACAAGGACTGATGACATGAGCTCACTATGTGGACCTGTGGTGGATGATGTGAGGGTTTGGTTTTCTGGGTCTTGTAAAATTGGGTTTGGAAGATTAGGTTTGGTGCTTGGTTTTGCTTTTTGGGTGTTTGTTTTCTTCATGGGTTAGGGCCCTTTAGAATTTTGTAAGGCAGGTTATGTGTTTACTTGGTGGCCTGGTGCTATCTATGGTTAAGTGAATTTGGTGACTTCGGCTGGTCACTTGACATGCTCATGGGCCAAGACAGATGTTAGCTTCACAAGCTGCCACATAACACTGTCTGCAGTAATTCCTATAAACATGTTTGTAGGTAATCCTTGTCCAATTATTATATATGTACGTTTTTTAGATCCCTTAAACACAAGTTGTTTAATCTAATATTAAGTCAAGTTAATTAACAAGTTCATTAATTCAAATCAGATCATATAAATAGTGCGGAAATATATAGAATACATGATATGATAATTCAGGAAAACCAAACTGGTATAAAACCTAGGGAGGATTTGACTTAGCTATTCTCAAGGTAAAACAAATTCACTAGGAAAGAATTGAAGTTTGTACAATAAGACTTAAACCACTAACATTTTATTGCTACCTCAGGTAAAAAACTTACTATCATGATCACATGACAGCTCCGAGTATACGGACTACTTTCTTTGATCCATAGCAACCGCAAGTTCTCCTACATGTATTTTTTTTTAAGCTCTTGAAACAGCAACCGAAGAAATTTCCAAGTTCTTGACATCAATCTTGATCTTGATAACTCTAAGTGTGTATAAAGGTAAAGTTATAACATATGTAGTATTAATGTTGTGATTTTTTGTTTCTTTCTTTCTTTCAAATGATAGGAAAATATTCTCAAAGTGCAAGTGAATCATTGTCAAAATCCTAATGCAATTCCCCTTACACAAAAGGAGATCTCAAACTTGGTTTTTGAGAAGTCCAATACTGTAAAAGGATTTGGCATGAGACCTTTCTCTTCTCTAGTAACAACCGCTTCATCAAATTCCTCAGTGGAGTATATCTAACGGTTAGAAAATAAGATAATTGAGCTCAAAGAGGCAGGAACTAGGGACCAAGAGGAGCAAGCTAAGCAAGAAGAGGTCCAAAAGAATATTCTTAACTTTTTGAGGAGCAAAGGTTATGACGACGCTCTTACCTATGGAGGTAATTCAACTTCAAGTTAAAACACTTTTTGGTTAGTACTTTATTTTAACAATTGACCCACATTACATGATGTGATTACTTTTTTTGATGCATTATTTGAAACTAATTGCATTATATTACATTTGAAAATCTATATTTGTTTTCTACAACTTATACATTAGGAGTTGTGATTTTAATTTATTGGTGTGGCTACTCTTAATGCATTGTTAGAAATGTTTCTTATAACATAATTAATGTTTTTACTTTACAATTTTAATGTAGTATTGTTTTTATATTTGTACAGATTTCTTATTGGTGGCTTTTAGGGATTTACTTTTGGCATTACCTGAAGACATATGATGATATTTTCCGTTAGTTCTAATTATATTATGCTATCTTTTTTGTATTGTTATAAAATATTTTGAGTTATTTTATGTATTGCAAACAATTATTGTATGAAAGGAGTTTGAATTGGATACTCGTTTTATTTTTTACTTGTAAAATGTATGGATTTTTTTTTATAAATGTGTTGTTAAAATAAATGTGTTATTCAAATCTGAGGTTTTAATAACGTAATGACAGGTTACATGTTAATATCAAAGCCATGAAAAAAATAAAAACAGAAAATAAGTTTTAGCGACGAATTTTTTCGTCACAAATATAGCAAAAAAAAATTGTTTTAGTGACGAAATATTTCGTCGTTAAATGTAGCAAAATTTTGTAAGAAATGGTTTTAGTGTCGAAAATTTTCGTCACTATATGTGCTTGGATTTTCTTAAAAATAGTTACAGTGACGAAATATTTTTGTCACTAAATAGTGTTTTTAGCGAGGAAAACATTTAGTGACGAAATGTTTTCGTCGCTAAAAGTTTTTTTTTTTTAATAATCAAATCGGACTTTTAGTGACGAAATTTTTCGTCGCTAGGACTTTTAGTGATGAGGTTTCAGTGACGAAATGAGTTTCGTCACTTAAAGTCCAATTTCGTCACTAAAGGTCCTTAGTGACGAAAAATTGGACTTTTAGTGATGAATTTTTTCGTCACTGAAAATACATTTTATTGTAGTGACATCTTGATCTCACAAAAGATTCATACACACAGCATATCAACAACAACTAAAACGTGGCTAAGATTTTTCTTTCATACTTGAAACAAACCATAAAATTCTACATGTCATATGGGCTTGTGCTAAGTTGAAAATTCTCCAGAAAAAACAATTTACATGAGGTTCAATTAATCGAGTCTAATCTTCGATCAATCGAGCTTTGCAGATTTAGTCTAGTAAATTTTGCAATCACTCGATTCCAACTTTACACATAAACACACTTTGAGCAGCCTAAATCTAGTTTCTAAGTTTTGATCATGGTTTGTTAACACATTACATATTGAAGTTCTAATACATTTAGTTCCTTAAATCTTAGAACCTAACAAACTCCCCCTTTGGCAATCCGTGACAGAACACATAACAAAACTGAAATGCTCAAAGTTACAAACAGCCCTTTAAAAAATTAATTCGCCCAAAAACAATTCAACCTAACTACTATCTATCAGTTGCTAGTGTAAACAGCAGCACGACTAAATAAACCTGTATATTCCTGAAACACTCAACAAACACATAAATGCATGTGTGGAAAATACAAGTAAAATAGAATAAAATTCTTGATTTCACAAAACATAAAATAAAAGACATATACCATGAATAACCTCATAATATAAATCAATAACCAATGTAGCGCATGTGAAACAAGAAACAATAAAAGAAACATAAAACAAAGTGTCTCCCCTTAACATATACAACCCATAAAAATAAATACATTAGGACCGAAACAAATACATCATAAGCCAAAAAAAATATACATCATGAAACTCCTAGATACAATCTAACAAAACTCCCCCTATCTCCATGCCATAAACAAATATGTACTCCCCCTTTTTGTGATGAATTGCCAAAGGGCAATCAAGACTCATCATTAAAAAGAGGTGGTGGAGAAGACCACCGAGCACTCGCCAAATCAGCACACAAGGCCTAAAGCTCCGTGAGCACATCCACCAAAAGCTGTCCATGTGCTGCCTAAACAGTCATGACAGTATCCAACATACTCCGAATGGATGAATCACTCGAAAGGGCAATCAGGACTCATCATCAAAAGGAGGTGGTGGAGAAGACCGCCGAGCACTCGCCAAATCAACAGGCAAGACCTGAAGCTCCGTAAGCATGTCCACCAAAAGCTGTCCATGTGCCGCCTGAACGGTCATGATAGTATCCAACATACTTCGAATGGATGAATCACTCGAAGAAGAAGGTAGAGGATCAACAGCGGCAGTAGGATCGACAAACTCCTCAGTTATGGGGTCACCTGAAGAAGGAGGCTGAGATGCAGCACCTGTGAAAGACTCTACTCTAGGGCATTTAGAGCTAGTTTTCATTTGAGTTGCTCTTTGTCTAAGGAATGTGGCACTTATGGAAGCGGTGATATGGACAGGCTCAGATGCAGGAAAATCCTCTAATCCTAAATGTAATAAAATCCTATGAATAAACACCGGAAAGAAAAGACCATGTGACTTAGAACTACTCCTATGAACCTCAATTAAAGAACGAATGAAAAGAGTAGGAAAATACATAGGAGGATCAGTCACAAGGGCATACAAAAATGCACATCTCTCAATATGAATGGTGTGCAAGTGAGAGATAGGCCAAATCGAATGACAAGAAATTTGGAAAAAACAAGTAATTGAGCTTAGTAAGCTTATGGGAGGTGACACGAAGATTAGTACCCCAACTAATGGAAGTACTAGTGAGATATGACATAATGTCATCAAGAGGAAGGGTCTCAGAATAAGGGTACACAGGCTGTCGTACCAAAGGTACACCAAGAGCAAAGGCCACTACTGAAGGAGTAATGATATACTCTTCACCCCTTATCCAACTCATCACATAGTGAGTGTTGGAATCATCGGAGTTGACAGAGAGGTTCGAATAGAACTTTCTTATCAAGGTAGCCGGAGGAGGGTACTCAATGTCCATAAGAGGTAACCAACCCCTACGCTTAAAGTGTCTCCTAATCTCCCTATCAAGCTCATCTAGAATGACCTTACGCTTAGACCAAACAGACCTAAATATGTTAAGCTCCTCATAGGTCTCTTGGTTTTTCTCAAACCTAAACTTATCACTCTCAAAAGCCGAGGTAGAGGGGGTGGTGGTGGTTTTCTTGTTGGCTTTAGTCTTCCTAACCATGATGCTAAGGGTTGGAAAGGAAAGACAAAAACAGAAACCAAAGAAAGAAAACAAAGAAAACCCAAGACAGACTGCATTAGAGAGGGTTAGAGAAAAAAATATATAGAATAATAATCTATATGATGCATGCTCTAATGCATTGAAATTTGTTCAACTATACATTATAAACCAACAATTGACTTGAACATAGAGTTTTAGAACAAAAACCCCAAAATTTGAAAAATCCAATTTCAAAAATTAAACCAAAATGAGCAATTAATCATCATACTAGTTAGAAAACATCATATAATGAATTAATCAACCAATTACACAAGTCAATTTTACCAGTTGAAGCCCAATTGAACAAAATCCCCAATTTCTTAAAGTTTCAAGCCCTAGAATTTCAAAATTTTCCTAAATCACAAAATTAATCAAATTAATGCATGTGAATCATATTAATAACATCTAGAGACAAAAACCCAATGATCAAATGTGAAAGAAAACAACTTAAAATTCAAAAACCCCAAAAATTATGAGATCGAAAATTTTAACTAAAATGCATGAAAAATGTGAATAAAATGAAAAGAAAAAAAGGGTAAAAGAGACTCACTAGCATAAGACGACAAAAAAACCTTGAGAAATTTTAGGAAGAAAACGACAAATTTGGCTTTAGATTGGATCGGTCAAAGAAGAACAGTCAAAAGAGTGTTTGAAAAGTTTTAAAAGGAATGAAGAACACATGAGAAAACAGTTTTTAAAACACCTTCAGACCGAAATTCGATTGGTCGAAAAATAACTTCGATCGAGCGAAAAGCATATTCGATCGATCTAGCATCAATCAAGCATCGATCGAGCCAGACAGATTGTAACCACAAGTTTTATCGCATTTTCAATCGGTTGAGCAATAGGTTCAATCAATCGAAAATCTAGAAAACTCAGATTTTTGAAAAACAGAATATTTTAATGTAGAAACTCCTTAAAGCACATTGTTTTATGAATGAAATGCATAAGTATGAGATGAAATTTTTTTCAAAAACACTTGAATTCAATCCAGATCTCCCAAAAACAAGTTTTTCAATCAAATTGTCCGCAAAACTCAACCATTAAACATATTTTACATTAGAATCAGGGCAGATTTAATCTTGGGTGGCCACAACAAGATCACACACAATATTATGTACTAAATTTAGCAAAGAATAACTTATGTAGTATGTGCAACTAGCAATAACTTGAGATACATGTGAGGTGATATGTACATAGTAATCAATCACAATTTCTACAAAATGTATCACATATGTTTAAAAGAGAGTATCACTTAAAGAGTTACATCATATAACTCTCACATCTCCTAGAAAACAAGTTTGCAATCATGTAAGTTTCTTATTTTATCTCATAATATACACACCAATTTTATTTGATTTGGAAATTATTAGAATAGCCAAGATAATGTACACACCAATTTTATTTCATTGTAAATTGATTATAGCCCAATAATGTACACACCAATTTTAGCATTAATCAGAGGCTACACCTTATGTTCTTTTTGTGCATGTGCTACACTTTCTCGAGTACAAAATCTTATAATATGCACTAAGGTGTTCATGATTGGTTAGTAAACAGTTGTGAGATGGTTATTTATGCCTTTCTCATTAAGTTCAAGTCCAAACAATCAAAAACATGTGACTTCAAGATCAAGATTAAGTGATTAAAAACTATAAACAACTCTCACACAACATACACTGCAAAGCTAAAACTAGTAAAGTGCAGTAAAATAAGCTTATCAAAACTAAATAAGGTACATAAACATGTTATGTAAAGATAATATGGCCAACCTTGATTATAAGTTAAAGAAAAATAATGCAAAACACATTTTTCCTTCCTTTCCTTTTATTTATTTATTTTTAAATTTTTTTTTAAAATAACAAAAACATTATGAAATGCATGAATGTTATGCAATGCAAATCCTAAAAAAAATAAATAAATAAATAAAATAAAATAATGGTCACAAAGAGTAGAGAGATGAAGCACAAAGATCATGTCCGAAATACTCAATTAGATTAAGCTTTTTGCATCCAAAACCTTTTAGATGTAACTCTAGCATTGGAGTTATTGTTCATGTTAGAATGATGAGCAACTCCAGGATTGGAATAAAAGTTTAAAGCCTTTACCAACTCACCAATAAGTACTATAGGATCTTATGCTTAAGGTACATGTACTTTTAGCTTATTTGTTCGCTTAGCAGCTTGCAACTTGAAATAGTTTGGACAAATATGCCCAATTTTTCCACAAAAATGACAAACCCATAAAGGTCTATCATGCAACTTATCCTTAGGGAGAGTAGGATTCTTAGGCTTAAACTCTTTAAGATCAACCCTAATCTTCCTAGCAGGTGTAACTTTGACTGGTTTGACAATTTCACTCACGGGGGGGCTCAAAAGAAGAAACAAAGCTTGTGGAATGAGTTTCAGACACAGAGATGCTATCTACAAAACCTAGACCAGTTTTGTCTAAGGGAGACTTTTGAACACTCAACATGTGATCAAGTTTAGAACTAGCAGACCCATTTGTTTTTTCTCTAGCAATAGATGATTCTAATTCCAAGTTCTTAACTTTATCAAGCAACAACATGTTTTCAGTCTTCACCTTATCAATCAATTCATTAGCATCAAACAATTTCAACAACAAATTTTTCTTATCAAGTTCAAGAGAAGCAATTTTCTTTAAATCTAAGTCAACATTCATAATATCTTTTGCAGCAATCTTACAAAGCTTATTATAGGCTTCTGGCAAATCAACATTCTCAGAGAGTTCCCCATCATAAGGGTTCTCATCAACCACAATATTTTCATCAACTATGGCAGTAGCTGTGAAAGTAATGAAGTTTTCATCTTCATCACTACTAGACTCATGATAAAAAACTTCATCATCATTAAGGGTTACAGCCATAGTTTTACCATTTGATCTCAAGAATGTAGGACATTCTGATTTCACATGATCATACCGTTGACAACCAAAACATTGTTGTCCCAAAGAATTATTAGAGGTTTGACCTATTTTCTCTTTAGATTTATCAGTGTTGTTCACTTTAGTGAGTTCTTTCCTTTTAAAATTCCTAGGTTCAACATTGTTTTTACCTCTTGCCCTTATGTTATTGTTCCTAAGAAAGTTTCTAAAATTCTTGGCGAGATATGCAATCTCTGTAAAAGAGAGTTCATCATCAAATTTATTCTCATCAACATCATCAACTGACTTAAAAGTCATTGATTTGGATTTGTTTGTCTTGGGTAGGTCTAGCTCATAGGACTAGAAAGATCCTACAAGCTCATCAACTGGAATGGAGTCCACATTTTTGCTTTCAGTAATGACAGTCACTTTGGGTCTAAAATCCTCAATTAAGGATCTAAGAATCTTCCTAACAATCTTAGGTTGATCATAAATTTCACCTAAATTATAAGCAGAGTTAACAATATCATTCAATTTAACGTAAAATTCATCAAAACATTCATCATCAAACATTCTAATACTTTCAAATCTAGTAGTTTACTGCTGCAGTTTGTTAATCTTAACTACCTTTGTGCCTTTATGCACAGTTTGGAGAATATTCCATGCAGTATGAGCAACCTCAGCATTTGAGATCCTCTTGAATTCCTCCATAGAAACAGCATTAAAAATAGCATTCATAGTTTTGCTATTAAAAACAACTGCTTCTTTCTAAGAAGTTTGCCACTCGCTTACAGGAGTAGTGGGTTTCTCCCATCTGTATTCAACAGAATTTCAAACTCTCTCATCAATTGATTTCAGGAATACTTTCATCCTTACTTTTCAGTAGGCATAGTTGTTCCCATCAAAGTGAGGTGGGATCACAAGAGAGTAACCATGTTCCATGACAACAGGAGTCAATGATCAACTCTTAAATCAAAGGATCTAAAAACTAAAGCTAACCTGCTCTGATACCACTTGTACGTTTTTTTGGACCCCTTCAATACAAGTTGTTTAACCTAATATTAAGCCAAGTTAATTAACAATTTCATTAATAAGATCTAGGTTTATTTTTTTATTTTTTGAATAGTCTAAGTTTCAAATCTATGGTTTTGAGTATTCATAATGCAATATATATATATATATATATATATATATGTTTGATATTATTTTTTTAAAGAGTTTCAAACAGGGACGGAGCCAGAACTTGAAGTTACAGGGGTAGTTTAGTTTTGCTGTTAGTTGCGTATGGTAGCTCTAGCTTTCGGCTTAGTTGCTCAACAACTAATGAGTGTTTTTTTTTTTTTTGTATTTTTTATGTGTGCATCCAGGTGTGGACAAAATTATTTTGTTTAAAATTTTTTAAAGGGTCAGGTTGTTTGTTTTAGGTAAAATTGGTTAATTGAGTTTAATTGTTTTTAACTTTACTATTGGTAATTTTTGTTGTTGAATAATTTTTTTGGGCTTGTTTATTTTGCTTTAGATTTTAGATCTGGTCTTTAAAATGAGGAAAATGCTAGAATTACAAACTTTTTTACAAATTATTAATGTGGTGAGTGGTTATTAGTGAGTAAAAATGCGATGTAAGTCTTTCTAAAAAAAAAAAAAAAGCGATGTAAGTGATGGGCCTAGATGCAAACCAATAAAAGTTTACTACCATAACAGTTTGTAAAAATGTTATAGAAAATTTTGTGGCTAGAGTAGTACTCCTAAAAGAATCAATAATAATATTAAGGGGGAAAAGTGTGATTTTATAGAACAAAATTGCTAAAATTGGTGACTATGCATATATTAATTTAAAAAAAAAAAAAATTACGGGGGGCCATTGCCCCCCTAAGTCCAAGTCTCCTTCCGTCCCTGGTTTCAAATTATGGCGTTCACTCCTAATAATAACTCTTTAAAATTTAATATAATATTTCTATAACTTCAATACTGAAAACACACAATTGGCTATTTGGTATAAGTATTTTTTTTAAAAAAATAATATGCTAGTTTTTCTGACATAAATGGTAAACTATTTCCCGGCATTTGGGGGCAATCCACAATTGGGCTTGGGGGCTCTTCGCCGTGTGAAATAGGTCCATTGACATATAATAATAGCATGTCTTGTCCCCAAAGAAAACAAGAGAGTAAAGACAAAAGTGGAAAAATCTGAAAGTACACGTTCAAATAATGATGGTGATAATTGATTCCAATCAATTATAAATATAATTATATGGGAATGCAATGCCTGGTTTTCATTACTTGCCTAACTTGAATCCCTTGTAGAAATGTTATAAATAAATCTAAGTTTTAAAAATTCTAAGCAAACTATGGTCCGTGGAATAGGGGTCATTTTCCGGGTTGTGCAACAAAACTAGTGGAAATTGCTAGTTTTCAATGGATATTGTAAGGTTGAATTTTATCAACCATCTTGTTGGCTTTATTCCGTACCAAATTTGCTTGTATTTTAGCAATTAGTAACCCTGTATTTAGGTGGGAATCATGTAAGGGTAGTGAGTGAAAGAGTGTGAAAAAATGCTCAAGATTGTGCAAGGATGCAGAGACTCGCGACTGACTCGCGACTGACTCGCGACTAGCAAGCCGTCAAAGCTGGCATACGTGTGAAGCATGCAGGGGAGCTAAAGAGTCATGCCAGTTGTTGCACTATAGGACAAAAGTCCCAGGCTAGCCAGGCCGTTAGCTCGCGACTTGAACTCGTGACTCAGTCCAATCACGAGGCCAAGCTGCCGGACCACCCTGTTTGGGAAAAACTGACTCTTCGCATTTCTTTCTCACCCCACTATATATAGACCCTTATACCCACGAAATATATAAAGCTTCCAGAGAGAATTTTGAGAGAGAAAGACAAGATTGATTCATAATCTTCACATAGAGACTCTTCAAATTCCTCTACTCTCTTCCTCTCCATTGTTACATCCTTGAGAGATACATTACCAAAACCTTTTCTCACCATACCCATATCTGTGAGAAGGCCATTTGGTGTTTTGGGAAGCAGTTAAGAAGGAACCAATTTCATATTGGTTAATGCTATGGTCAAGTAGCGGAATCCGGTAAACTAAAGAAGAAATAGGTTCGGCATAATCTTGTTGGAGTAGGAGTTTGGAGGGCTTAAGTACATTGGGTAGATTAGGTTTGGAGGGTCTTTTGCTGTTCATGTATTCCAACTACATTCTTTAGTGGATTATTTACCGCTTGGAGGGCGGCGGAGAGGTTTTACGCCGAGAGCTTCGGTTTCCTCTTTAATAGCACATCGTTGTGTTGTCCTTGTGTTTGCATCTCTCTTCCCTTAATCTTTGCCATTTAATTTCTGCTGTGAATGTGTTTTTATTTGGTTTAGACTGTTTATCAATTCTGTATTAAGTTTATGTTCATATTCTGCACATTAATTGTTTGATATTAAGCTTGAATTGGTAATTTGTTAATTGGGGGTCTAAACGTTCATAGTATTTTATACACTAATTGAACTTTCAGATAAAAAGCGCCAATAGCTATTAGATATTGCCACATCCAAATTGTGTTCAAAATCGATTACCTGATATCTAACTTAGCCTGTTTGCTTCAACCTAAAACATTTTCGGGTTTGGGGAAATTAAATATTATATATCATCTATATATATATATATATATATATATATATATATAACCGAAACCTCTGAATCTCCCACAATTTTCCATATCAGTATTATTAAAAAAAAAAAAAAAACCTAAAACCCACAGCACTCTTGAAAAAACCTGACTACAACACTCATACGCATAAAACCCCTAATTGAAAAACCCTACCATAGCTATAAAATTAATGCTTCAATTTCTCTCTTCTCTCTCCATCCAGTCTATGTCTCCAAAACTTCCACCTTTGCCGGCCTTCTTTGTTTACTAGTGGCAGTGGATTTTCACTCTTTCTATTTTCTATGGGAGAAATTGAGAGCCTGTTTGGTACATGCACTTAAACAACCGTTTTCAATTTTTAAACAACATTACATATATTTTTATACACTTTTTCACCCACACGTATTTCCAAAAACCGAACTTCCAGAGTAGGCACCCACTAAACATGTTGGGTAAGTTTTCGCTCTTTCTATTTTCCAAGTTTTGCGGTAAGTTTTGCAGAGAGCGTAATGTTCATCATTAGGCCAGACTTCTTTCATTGCTATTTAACTTGACTTATGGTCATCATTTTCTATATCTCACAAATGCCAAATTTTTCTTTGATGTGATTGGAATTTATTAAAACAAATGCCTTGATGAAAGAAATTTAGCTGTTGTATATCATGTTGTGTGCCTTGCATATTATCAACATTGTTTGGAACTTCAAGAAAATTGGGAACATGTTAGAAATATTGCCTTCTTATATCAGTTCTGCATTTATATACTGTAATGTTAGGTTCTAAAGTATAGGATTTTATGTATTTAGAACTCTAATTGTATTGTTGGCAAACCATGATCAAAACAATGTGTTTAGAAGTGTTTAAGTCTAGCTTAAAGTTGTGATTTTATGTAAAGTTGGAATCGAGTTAAAGCAGGAAGCATTGTGCCTTTCGGCCTGGCTCGATCGATCGAAAGATAGGCTCGATCGATCGAAGTTCGGGCAGAATGCTTTTCTGCAGATTTGTCCAACTCAGCCTTAGTTGTTTTAAAACTTTTTTAGGGTTTCTTATTTGTCCTAAATATAAAAGGCAAACCCTAGCCACGTTTTAGTGTTGCTCATATTTTGCGGTTTGTGTAAATCTCTTGTGAGATCTAGAGGAACTTTCCTTTACACAAACTTAGGGTTTTTAAGGAGAAAATTTATCTACGCCTTGATGATCAATTCAGTTGCTGCCATTGAAGTTTAAAGAAAACACAAGCGGGTGTGCTTGTATCTGGTGGTGAATTCAAGAAAAAAGGAGTCCGTGGATTCTGAGCTTGCATGTGATCGTGTCAGTAAGTTCTACTGGTTGGTAGCAATAAGAAGTCGAGCGTGGGGGCTTGTAAGTCTTATTATATGAACTTCGATTCTTTCAAGATAGTGGATTCAAGTTTACCTTGAGGATAGCTAGGTCAAATCCTCCCCAGGTTTTTACCGGTTTGGTTTCCTAGGTGATCATATCTTGTGTTATTTATTTTCCGCTGCTTTGCATGATTTGATTTTTTATATTGTGATAACCTAGACTTGTTTAATTGGACTAAGTAACAACTTGGCTAATTACCTAGGTTAAATCAATTGTTTAAGGGGTCTAAAAACTGTCAAGTGGTATCAGAGCGGGTAGCTCTTTTGTTGTTGATCCTTTGATCACTGAGCTGATCCTTAACCCCTGTTGTCACGGAACACGGACACTCTTTAGTTATTCCTCCTCACTTTGATGGGAATAATTATGCTTACTGGAAAGTAAGGATGAAAGCATTCCTGAAATCCATTGATGAGAGGGTGTGGAACTCCGTTGAATACAGATGGGAGAAGCCCACTACTCCTGTTAGTGAGTGGGAAACTTCTCAAAAAGAAGCAACTTCGTTTAATAGCAAGGTTATGAATGCGATTTTTAACGCTGTTTCTATGGAGGAATTTAAGAGAATCTCGAATGTTGAGATCGCTCATACTGCTTGGAATATCCTCCAGACTGTGCATGAAGGCACAAAGGCTGTCAAAATAAACAAATTGCAGCAATTGACTTCTAAATTTGAAAGCATTAAGATGTCTGATGATGAATCTTTTGATAAATTCTATGCTAAATTGAATGATATTGTTAATTCTGCTTTTAACTTGGGTGAAATCTATGATCAACCTAAAATTGTTAGGAAGATTCTTAAATCTTTGACTGAAAACTTTAAACCCAAGGTGACTGCCATTACTGAAAGTAAGGATGTGGACTCCATCCCTGTTGATGAACTTGTAGGATCTCTTCAATCCTATGAGTTGGATCTACCCAAAACTACCAAATCCAAATCAATGGCTCTTAAGTCAGTTGATGATGTTGAAGGTGGTGGATTTGATGATGAGCTCTCTGCTACAGAGATTGCCTATCTTACCAAGAATTTTAGAAACTTTCTCAAGAATAGCAATAGAAAGGCAAGAGGCACAAACACTGCTGAACCTAGAAATTTTAGAAAGCATGATCCCACTAAGGTTAACAACAATGATAAACCTAGAGAAAGAGTAGGTCAATCTTCAAACAATTCCATGGGCTCTCAGTATTTTGGATGTCAAGGGTATGGACACATGAAATCTGAATGTCCAACCTATTTGAAGTCTAAGGGTAAGGCTATGGCTGTAACTCTCAGTGATGGTGAAGTTTCCGATCATGAGTCTGATTGTGATGAGGATGGAAACTTCATTGCTTTCACCGCTACTACTGTAGTTGATGAGAGCATATCTATTGAAGAGAACCCTTCTGATGGAGAACTCTCTGAAGATGCAGATCTTCAAGAGGCCTATAATAAATTTTGCAAAGTTGCTGCAAAGGATTCTATGAATGTTGAACTTGGTCTGAAGAAAATTGAATCTCTTGAGCTTGAAAAGAAAAATTTGCTTGTTAAATTGTTTGATGCTAATGATCTTTTGAACAATGTGAAAACTGAAAACATGTTTTTGCTTGATAAAGTTAAATCTTTGGAACTTGATTTATCTGTTGCTAGATCTGCTAGTTCTAAACTTGATCAAATGCTGAGTGTTCAAAAGTCGTCTTCTGACAAAACTGGTTTAGGTTATGTTGATAGCATCTTTGTGTCCGCTCCCCATTCCACAAAGTTTGTTCCTTCATCTTCTTCTTCTGAACCTTCAATGAGTGAGATAGTGAGTGAAACTGTCAAACTCCTTGTGAGTGAGGTTGTTAAACCCTTAGAAGGTTCATCATCTAGGAAGATTAGGGTTGATTTGAAAGAATCTAAGCCTAAGAAGCCTACCCTATCTAAGGACAAGACACATAATAAACCTGCATGGGTTTGTCACTTTTGTGGAAAGACTGGACACATCCGTCCAAATTGCTACAAGCTGCAAGCTACTAAGAGAGCAAACAAACCAAAAGTACCTATGCCTCAAGCACTAGGGATGGCAATTTTTACCCGATCCGCGGGTACCCGGTCCGGCCGACCCTAATGGGTCGGATTTTACCCGATCCGATAATAAATAGGGTCGGGTTTGGGTTTTAGGGAAAAAACCCTAAGCGGGTCCGGGTCGGGTCCGGGTTTTGGAAAAAACCCGGCCCGAACTCGGACCCGACCCGACCCGTTTAAACTTAAAACAAAATTACTAAAATACCTACCTATATATATGTAACTTATAACAAACCCTAATCCTTTTTTCATTTTTCTGAGGTCTCTCCAAGCCGCCTTCCTCCCTGTGCTCTCACCTCACCCTCAATAACTGTCTCCGACTCATTTTCTCTCAAGCCACCCCACACGGCCTCACCTAGTCACCCTCACCGTCACTCTCAGTCACTCACCGACCCACACTTACCTTCGCTCTCATCACTTGATGGTTGCTATTTCCACGGAGACACATGGAGGTTAGATCGGAGAGAGATTTGCAAGGTTTAAGCCGTGAACTTCGGCCTAGAGGTGGAATTGGTGGCTGAAACCACCGCCGATCATCAGAGATAGAGCCTTGGTGGACCGAGTTCTCCAATTTTTATTTTTGGGTTCATTTTTATTTTGGGTTCATGTCCTTTCTCAATTCTCAAATCTGTGAGTTTGTGTTTGTGATTTTGTGAATCTGAGTTTGTGATTCTGTGTTTGAAAGGAAACTTTTTTTTTCTTTTTATAAGATTGTGTCTCGAATCTGTGACTGTGAGTTTGTGTTTGTGTGATTCTGTGTTTGAAAGGGAAAGTCTTTTTTTTTTTTTTTTTTTTTTTGAGATTGCATGGCCATGGATTAAGGCCTTGAAGTGGCTGGCGGAGCCCGCGGGGCCCGACGGGGCAGGTTTGGATTTTAAAAAAAAACCCGTTTATTAAACGGGACGGGTTCAGGTTTTGGGGTTGGACCCGCGGGTCGGGTCTGGATATAAAGAAACCGGACCCGAACCCGACCCATTGCCATCCCTATCAAGCACTTGATCCTATGGTACTTATTAGTGATTTGGTAAAGGCTTTAAACCTTTATTCCAATCCTGGAGTTGGTAATCATTCTCAAGTGAATAAGAACTCCAATGCTCGTGGTGCATCTAAAAGGTTTTGGATGCAAAAGACTCGACCTAACTAAGTCTTTCTGACATGGTCCTTGTGCTTTATTTGCTCTACCCTTTGTGACCATTGTTCTTTGGTTTTGTTTTGTTTTTTTTTTTTTTTCTAGGATTTGCATAGCATAACATTCATGCATTTCATGCTAGGTATTTTTTATTTTTATTAAAATAAATAAAAAATTAAAAATTAAAAAGGAAGAAAAAGGAAGCACATTTTGTTTTGCACTATTCTTCTTGGTTTTTGAGAACAAGGTTGGTCAATTTATTTTCACATAACATGTCTTTTGTACCTTGTTTAGCTTTGATGAGCTTATTTATTGCACTTTACTAGTTGAAACTTTGTAGTGCATGTTGTGTGGGAAAGATGTTTATGATTTTTGATTACTATGTCTTAATCTTGAAGTCACATGTTTTTAAATGTTGGACTTGAACTTTTAGAGAAAGGCATAAATAACCATCTCACCACTGTTCACTAGCCAATCATGAACACCTTAGTGCATATCATAAGATTTTGTGCTCGAGAAAGTGTAGCAGATGCACAAAAAGAACATAAGGTGAAGCCTCAGGTTAAATTGCTTAATTCTTAAAATGAAAATTGGTGTGTACTATTAGGCTTGATGCCAAACTCACATAACTTAAAATTGAAATGTATATTATGAGGCATAAATACAAGAAACTTCCATGATTGCAAGCTTATGATCTAGGAGATATGGAGTTATATGATGTAACTCTTTAGGTGATAGTCTCTTTTAAATTCTTTGTGATGAATTTTGTAGACTTTGTGATTAATTGCTATTCACATATCACCTCACATGTATCTCAAGCTTTTACTAGTTGCACACACTACACGAGTTACTCTTTGCTAAACATTGTTCATGTTATTGTGTGTGTTTATGGTCTGACCAACCAAGTTTTGCAAATACTTTGAATTATGTGCAAACTTAATTTGTTGCTTGAAAATTTGTGAAGAATGCAAGAAATTTTGTTTTTGGGAATTTTGGGCTTAAAATCCTGGATTTGAAAATCATATCATCCTATACTCATGCATTTTTGTTCTTAAATTTCAATGCTTTGAGTTAAATTAACTTGTTTTTCAAAAATTGTGTTTTTCCTCAAAAATATGGTGAGCCTCTGCCTAATTCGTATGTTTTTCGACCGATCGAAATTTTTTTAAAATTTGAGAGAGAGAGTCTCTGTTTGTTTCAATCGATCGAGGATGATTTTCGACCGATCGAAACTCGTGAATCAGGTTTTAAAAAAATACAAATTGGACTTTTTCAACTTACTTTTTCAAATAGTTTTTCAACTTTTCTCTCTCTCCGCGTTGGCTCTAGGCTCCACCATCCAATTTTTGTCATTTCCTTCAAGATTTTTGCAAGGTTTTTGTCCTTGGAGGCCGGTAAGTCCCTTTTGCCCTTCTTTTTCAAGTTTTTTTCTTGATTTCATGCATTTTTCATGCATTATCATGGGTATTTTCGGCACTTTCAACATATTGGGGTTTTTGATGATTCAAACCTATTTTGGTGAAATTGATCAATGGGTTTTTGTGCTATGATGCTATAATGATGTTCCCTATAGTTTAATTTGATCAATTTTGTGGTTTTTGAAAAATTGGAAATTCTAGGGTTTTGAATTTGATCCGAATTGGGGATTTTGTCAAATTGGCTTAAATTGATGAAATTGGCTTATCCAATTGATGTATTTGGTCATTATTTTTGTTATTATATCAAGTGTAATGATCACTTCGTCAATATTTTTTCAAATTGATCAAGTGGTTTTCCAAAATTTTTGGGGGTTTTGTGTTAAAATCTTAATGTTCAAAGCCAATTTTGTAATTTGAACCTTTTTGACTTAATTCGCTGCATTAGAACATGCATCATGACATTTAAATTTGTTCATGCATCATATAGATTTTTATTCTATATTCTGTTTTTGTGCTAACTTGCAGTCTGCCCTTGGTTTTGGTTTTGTGTTTTTGTTCTTTTACTCTGTGTTTTGGTCCTTATCTTAGCACCATGCCTAGGAAAACTAGAGCCAATAGGAACCCTTCCACTTCTTCTATGTCTCTTTCTAGGGTTGAGGAGTTTAGGAATGAGAGGTGTCGTGAGGCCTATGAGACTTTGAACCGTAAACGTAAGATATGGTCTGAGCGAGCTGTTGTGTTAGATGAGCTTGATCCGGCCATTAGGGCCAATTTTGAGTCTAGAGGTTGATTGCCTCTCTTAGAGATAAATCATCCACCCCCGACTGCCCTGATTAGAGAGTTCTTCTCGAACCTCTCTTCCCACGTCTATGATTCCAACACCCTTGTTAGGAGTTGGATACGAGGTGTAAAGTTCACCATTACCCCTCAGGTAGTGGCTGAGGCTCTTGGGGTGCCGGTTGTTCAGGATGCTGACTATCCCTATGATGAGTCACCCTCATTAGATGTTGTCATGTCTTACATCACTGGGTCATCTATCCAGTGGGGTTCTGATCCTCGGATCACGTTCGCTGAGCTTACCGAGACGGTCTATCTCTTCTTTAGGATAGCGTGTCATTCCTTGTGGCCTATCTTTCACTTCCACACCATCCCTTTAGAGCGATGTGTGTTTTGGTATGCCTTTGTTTCTGGAGCGTCTATCAGTTTTCCTCACTTGTAACTTCGTTCTTTGAACGAGGTTCATAGGAGTTCTGCCGTAGGGCATGCACTGACTCATCCTATTTTCATTCATAGGATTTTGCTCTTCTTAGGTCTAGATGGTTTTTTGTCTGGTGAGCCTGTTCATGTGATTGCTCCCATAAGTGCCACCTTTCTTCGTCAGAGGGCTGCTCAGTTGAGAGTTTCTTCTTCTCATCCTAGAGGTGCGTCATCTAGTGGTGTTCCCCCTCCTTCCTCTTCTACAGGTACAGCTGCTGCTGAGATTTCAGGTGCTGATGCTGATGTTCCTCCACTGACTGCTTTAGATGATTCGGACAGCCGTCGCATGTTGGATCATGCCTTGACCGTTCAGGTGGCTCAAGGACAGATTTTGGTGGACGTGCTCGATGAGATCCTTACCTTGCATGCGGAGTTGGCGCAGTTTAGACCACCTCCCTTTTGATGATGGATATCTTGTTTGCCCTTTGGCATTCCGTCACAAAAAGGGGAGTACTCTGTAGGTTTTTTATTTTCAGGGGGAGTTTATTTGTTTTTGGTTGGAGCTTGTGGAGTTTAGATTGTATCTAGGTGCTTCACTTTGTACTTATGCATTTTTAGCTCTTACCTTGTTTTTGATGGGATATTCTTGATAGGGGGAGTTTTATGTTTTGTTGATACTTTCTTTGTTTCTTGTTTCAAACTGCTTATTGATTTATATTTATGAGTTATTCATTGATATATGTCTTTATTTGTGTGTTGTTTGAAATCAAGAAGTTATTTTGTTTACTTGTATTGTTTCCACACATGCAGTTATGCATTTTGTTTAGTGTTTTAGGAAATATACAGGTTGATTCAATTGAGCTGTTGTCTACACTTGCAACTGATGGATAGTAGTTAGGATTGAATTTGTTTTATGAGCATTATTTTGTAAAGGGCTTTTTATTTTGTAAACTTTGAGTTTCTAAGTTGTGTTTTGTCACGGATTGCCAAAGGGGGAGTTTGTTAGGTTCTAAAGTTTAGGATTTTATGTATTTAGAACTCTAATTGTATTGTTGGCAAACTATGATCAAAACAATGTGTTTAGAAGTGTTTAAGTCTAGCTCAAAGTTGTGATTTTATGTAAAGTTGGAATCGAGTTAAAGAAGGAAGCATTGTGCCTTTCAGCCTGGCTCGATCGATCGAAAGACAGGCTCGATCGATCGAAGCTCGGGCAAAATGCTTTTCTGCAGATTCATCCAACTCAGCCCTAGTTGTTTTAAAACGTTTTTAGGGTTTCTTATTTGTCCTAAGTATAAAAGGCAAACCCTAGCCACGTTTTAGTGTTGCTCATATTTTGCGGTTTGTATAAATCTCTTGTGAGATCTAGAGGGGCTTTCCTTTACACAAACTTAGGGTTTTCAAGGAGAAGATTTATCTACGCCTTGATGATCAATTCAGTTGTTGCCATTGAAGCTTAAAGAAAACACAAGCGGGTGTGCTTGTATCTGGTGGTGAATCCAAGAAAGAAGGAGTCCGTGGATTCGGAACTTGCACGTGGTTGTGTCAGTAAGTTCTACTGGTTGGTAGCAATAAGAAGTCGAGCGTGGGGGCTTGTAAGTCTTATTGTTTGAACTTCGATTCTTTCAAGATAGTGGATTCAAGTTTACCTTGAGGATAGCTAGGTCAAATCCTCCCCAGGTTTTTACCGATTTGGTTTTCTGGGTGATCATATCTTGTGTTATTTATTTTCCACTGCTTTGCATGATTTGATCTTTTATATTGTGATAACCTAGACTTGTTTAATTGGACTAAGTAACAACTTGGCTAATTACCTAGGTTAAATCAATTGTTTAAGGGGTCTAAAAACTGTCATGTAATATTTTCACTCATTTTTTAGGCATTATATTTCATAATCTTCACTTGATTATATATGGTCATCAGTGTAGAAATTTTTTATTTAGCAATTTATTAGAGGACCATCCTCACAAGCTGATTGTTTGTCTCATTCCATATTTTCTACAATGATATGTCCATGTAGTGACTTACTGAGGTTCAATCCTACCCTATTATTAATTTATTTTATTTGTACTTTTAATAAATATTATAAGGTTCTGAGTATTGATTGATCAACTTAACATGTAAAATTTAAAAGTGAAAGATGTTAAGAAATTGCGACTTGAAAGCATTTGATGTTTAACATTTCTATGTTTGAATGGTTATTGATATTCAATTCAACAGCATCAGGTTGATACTTGATAGTTAGATGATAATGCCATGTCAAATAATGAATGCTCCATTGCACGTATTAGGTTCTATTTTGAGCATGAAAGACACGTATTAATAGTTATGCTATGCACAATTCATTTAATGTCTTTCTATTGTGGGAATGAGCTATTAGTTTACCTACCTATCAATAATAATAATAATAATAATAATAATAATAGTTTACCTTCTAAAGATTGCTCCATGTATGCAACTCTATTTTCTTGGAGGTAGTCACACTCAAAAGCTATTAATTGGAATGTAGGCTATTTAAAAGAGAATTTATGATTTTGCTTATATGATAAAAAGCTTTCAATTATGCTTTTGAATATATACATACATACATATATATATATATATATATATATATATTTGCATGCAACTATTTAGAGTTATATGCATTGATTTTGCTTCTGATTTGTTCACTTCATTAAAATAGTATCATCTCATGCTTATGTTGTCTGATGATGTGCAATTTTATAACTTTTCAAAATCCAATAAAGTCTAATGAGTAGGAGCTTTGTGCATGACTACGACCTTTTAATGAGCAAGAAGCTATAGTTGTAAGATTATAAGATGTTATTAACTTAATTATAAGATGAAAGGCAAGTTAAGTTGCTTAGATTTTGTGTAAAATGTAATTTTTACTTGAAATCTGTTTTCACATGCAAGTTTAAAGGAAATAGATGAGGTCAATATTATCACAACATTGAGCAACAGTAATAGCTAATTGCGGTTGCTATTGACTTTTTTGTAAATTAAATGTCTAGAACAAAGATAAAAGTGGCAATAGTGTTTATTGAAATTCTTGACACAATAAGTGTTTTTAGATGCATGATCTACAAAATACATTATAGCGAACATCGGATTTGTGTAATGAGGTTGATTTTTAGTTAATATGAAGTTGTATGTTTTTATTGTTGTAAAATTGAATTTTAATTCTAGCTTTGAGCCAAGTAAACATACAACAGTTGCAATTCTTTGCAATTAGTTTTCATATTGTCTTTAATGTTGTTGTTGTTGTTTATTATTATTTTTTTCTTATTTTCTTTTATCTTTTTCTTAATGGGGGGAAATCAACCTCTTATCGATTCTTTTAGCTTTTTATTTTTATTTTTTTTTTCATGACGTAGATTAATTATCTTTTTATTTAATTATCCCGTGCATTGCACGGGTTAGCGAATAGTTTACTATATAATAAAAGTTAGGGGCAAGTGACTTCACAAAATTGCAACAAATTTTAAGATAAAAATAACATATGATTTATTCTTATCAACTTTTTTTCTATTGTTTTATCACTTATTTGGATAAAGTTATGTTAATAACAATTCCTTCTTTGGTGTGTGTGTGTGTTTTTTTTAATTAAAAATTAATTTCTAAATTTTTTTTTTTAAAAAAAGGAAAATTCTATCTATCTTCTTACTGCCATAGTTCACGTTTTCTTTCTTTCTTTTTCTTTTTCTTTTTTAATTTTATGTTACGTTCAAATCAACATTTTATTTTCTATTCCATTCATATGATCCTTTTTTTTTTTCTATTTTGTATAGAATGGCAACATGTACATGAAATCGTAATTTTAATAGAATTTAAATATATAACCAAAAAAAAAAAAAACTATCTTATATTTCCTTACCGTCGTCATTCATGTGTTCTTTCTTTCTTTTCTTTTTTTTTTCTTTTTCATTTTTATTTTTATTTTTTACATTGTGTTGATGTTTTTGTCGTTCTATTCACATTGCCTCTCTTCTTTTTCCATTTTTTCATGGGATGGCAACAAACATGTTGATTAGAAATCCTAATTTCAATAGGATCTAAATTCTATATCAAATGAAACTCTATTAATATATATATATAAATATATATATATATATATATATCTATCTATCTATCTTTTGGAGAGAAGCTTACCCCAATATATGAATTCCCAAATCCCATGATAACGCAGTTATGCATTCTTTATTCATTTTTATTTTTTTAATCAATCAGTTCAAACAATTTGAAAAAAAGCTCTTTCTTTGTCTTTTGTATTTTGTTTTTATCAAATTCATTAGGCTTTGAGTATTGGTTTCCTTTTGTTTAAGCTAATTTTCTTAACTTTAATCTAATTTATATGTTATAGTTTGAGAATCAATGATTAAATAGGGTTATACATGTTTATAAAAAAAATATATATATATATATATATATAGCTAAACATGTGTTGATGTCCACTTTTGACAAAGGACCCAATAGCAGAAGAAGCCCAACAATATGAAGAAAGTGAGAAGAGAAAATAGTAAATCAAGTCCAGCAGGCTGCAATGGCAGGAATAATGGGCAGCAGGCCCACAAGAATAATAAAAGGTAAAGAGGAAGTAAATGGGTCGGGGAAGCCAGGAAATGAATTAGTAAATTCATTAGGTTGGCTTAAAGGCCAATAACCCCGAAAAGTAATAAAAGGTAAAGATGTGGTAATTGGGTCAAGGAAGCCCACAGGATTTAGAAAAAAAGTCAAGGGAGTAAAAGAGGTAAAAAGGAAGTAAATGGGCCGAGGAAACTCAAGGAATGAAATGGGCTGGCACAGCAAGAATGTTGGCCAATAAAGCCCAAAAGAGGTGAAGATATGGAAAGTGGACCGGCATGGTAGGAGCATTAGCCCATAAGCCCATGGGTAACGAGAAATAAAATAGAGGTAATGATATTGTAGGAACAATGAAGTAGCATGACAGGATCCCCAACCAAGAGGCCCACGAACACAAGAAAGTAGGGAACATGGGCTAGGCAAGCAGGAGAGGGCCTTCACCTAAGCAATGCTCAGCCGGGGGAAGGAGTGAAAGGCAAGGGACATGAGCCCAAAAGCCCTATATGTCCTTCATGCCGCAAGAGTTAAACACCCACCAGAACGTATAGTAGAATCAAACAAACACGAAGGTAGCAGAAATGATGAGAAGGCTAGGATGAAATGGATTCAGACAGAAGTAGAGCATACACAAAGGGCCCAGGCACCACCTACTTGCACTCAGCTAATACATGGGAGGTGGGCCACGGGTCAAGGGTATCAGAGGATGTAGCCTGGTAATGGGGAGAAAGAGGGAGTCTATTTTAGGGTTCTCGCTCAAACTTCTTTGGGAGAAATGTCCTACTAGGATGACATCTCACCCAAAAGAAGTAAGAATAAGATGGGACCACTTGATGCATGCCATAGAGGTAGGTGAGGGAGAGGCTCAATCCTTATCTAGATGAGAGTAGTAAGAACATAGGAAAGTAAGAAACAAGACAGGCCATTTTGTCTGGGAATGAGAAGTGGTGCAGCCAACACATTCAGTGCAATGGTAGTGGCTGGGCAATCGATAGGCTAGTTGGCAGTCTTGGAAGAACACTCATAAGGAGCCAAAAGTAGTTGAGGGGAAAAAATGGAAAATCTCTTCATGGCAGACAATATAAAGGGTGGTAGTACTGAACAGTAGAGGGGCATCAAGAAAAGAGGTATCATTACCACAAAAAGAAATTGAGGTAGAACAAGGAAGAATAATGAGAGAAAAGAAAAGGAAAACACAGATATCAAAGAAATCAAAGAAAAGCATTAGTTATAGGAATAGAGGCATGCATCAATAGGCTACCCATTTCTCTCCCTCTTGACAAACCCACTCTCTGAGAAGTTAAGAATTAGAGTTTAAGTCATCTAGGTCCTTTTTCCAAAGTGTGTAATCTCTATGGCAGAAACCTTCTCTAAGGTTACTCACATTGGAAATCGGCTCCCTTTTTGGACTTGTGTTTGCTAAATAGCTAAGTCCATATCTTTGGCAGATGAGTTTTACCTTGTTATTTGTGGTTGTATTATTTTGCCATAACCTTGTTAGATTCCTTTGTCCTTTTATTTAGATGTTGTACACACCACATTTTGTACCTCTTACAACTTGGGCCCTTATTCCCTAATTATGCTCAAACTCTAAGGCCCAAGGCCAGTTTAAAGCTCAATCAAATATCAAATTGACTTAAGGAATGTTAAAATGAAAAATATTACCATTTAAATGAGCAAAATACTATTTTTGGAAATAAAAGTAGCCCTCAGCCTGCATGCATGGGTTGCGACCTGCATATGCCAGCCAAAGCATGCGTATGCAGGCACATTCTTGTGTACGCAGCTAGGGTTTAAAAGCATAAGAAAGGTAAGTTTTCTGCAATAATGGCTAAGGTTTGGAATGAATCTCATATCATTTGGGAGCCGTTTCAAATCCCATTTTCTCAACTATAAAAAGCCTTACATGGCATATTTTCAAAACACATAAAAATCTCACAGGAAAAACTTAAAATTCACTAGAAAATGATGAATCAAAAAGGAGTTTTTCACAAAACACCCTCAAGTCATTTTTTTTATTTTTATTGAGACCTTTTCTGGCCCCAATCCTTTTAGTTTAACGTTGCTAATCACATTTCTATTGATTTGTGAATAGATTGACTAGGAGGAACGATCAAAATCAAACTTGAAAACTTCTTTTTTTAAGGTATTCTTTTGAACTTTTCTTTTTCCATTTTTGCCTTTAATCTGTTTCTTTGTTTAGTTTATGTTTATATATGTTTATTTAGGTTAGTTTTAGGCTTTCTTTATGTCTTTTTTTTTAGCATGTTAGGTTGCTAGATTTACGTTTTCTGTCTTGTTTGGCTTCTGCCCTGTTTCTCTATTTTGGGTTTTCTGGGTAAGGATCTGTGTACACATGATCTAGCCTGCACACGTAGGCTGAACTCATGTGTACGCAGACTTGTTCTAGCGTGCATGATGCCATTACCCAAAAACCCTAATTTTTTGTTTGTTTTGTTTCTTCATTCACATGTTTGTTTTGTGTAACCTCTTTTTCATATGTTTTAAGCCCCATATTTGCCTGTTCACCTTTTAACATGTTTGTTTGTTATCACATGTTTAAATTAGGGTTTAGATTAGGGTTTCTTAGTTTTAATACCATTCATTCACATGTTCATGCATTGATGCCATAGATGTCATGCTGCAGAGGGGTAAGTAAAGGGTAAGTCATGCATTAGCACATTAATGTCCATGCATTTGTGTTAGAGTTTCACTTTGATGATATGATGGAACATGCTTAGATGTGTTATTAGGGTTTATGATATGTTTTCTTTGCTATGATGATATGTATGTTGTCGTGTGCCTTGTTCGATACATGATAGGATTTCGTATGCTAGGGTTTCTTTTGTGTTTGGCTCTCTTGCTTTAGGTTGATAAGTATGTTGTTTTAGGATGAATGATGTCATGATTGTATGCTTAGATGTATGCTAGTGTGTGTGTAAGTATAGATACAAGTATCGAACGTGCTTTTAATAAGGTTAAGATATAAGACACAACGATGGGAAGCCAAACTTAGGGTTGGGCAATCTTGGGTGTCTAACACCTTCCTAAGAATGTACCTAAACTCCGAACTCATACTTTGGTAGTAAGATCAAAGGTCCTTCCTCGAAAGGACGTTATATTCATGGCTCTTAGACCATATAACTAGGTGGTGACTCCGACACTTTTTACCCCCCTTGTGTCCACATGCGTAAGTATTATTTGTTAAATGTTGTAGCTACTCTGCCGCGTTGCATTTCTTGCTGTAATATCTGTAACAGTTGTTCCTGCCACAGGCACACCATACACTCAAGACTCTTGCCAAGACGCGTCTATGCTGAAATGACCCAACTTGTGCGCAAACTGGCCTAAGATGTGTTTCACTTAGGCTAATGCCAACTCTCCTACCTCAAAATCATGGGCCATGGTACAACAGGAGAGGTCAAAGCCTAACAACGCAAAAGGCCCACCACAACATGAATTTCACAATTCCACGAGAACTAATGGTCTAATAGATTGACCAAATTATCAAGATGTACACATGCATTCATTGAGAAATATGTTTATATGTGTCTTTTTTTTTTTTTTTTTTAAAAAAACGGTGGTGGAGCTTGCAAAGCATATTGAATTGGAAGAAGCATGAAAAGCTGGGCTTGCCCCAGATTAGGTTAACGAGGATGGAAAAGAGATTAATCTGCATATTCCATAATATGTCTGCACCTTGAGCGTCCATAATTTCTTCCTCTTAATGTGCTAAAGCTTTCTTTTTTTCTTTTTTTTACATTTAGACTTATCAACAGTTTTTTTTTTTTTTTTTTTTTTTAACACGATATTTTTAATAGAATAACATAACAATTTTTTTTTCCTTCGTGAAGTGAAACTCACTCGTCTCTCTCCATCTCATTCATAAAATAGCTCAATTCTCATATGAGTCTCTCTTTACTTAACTAAGCTTTTATTTCATTTTTAATGTTTCATTGGAAACTCAAATTGTTTTAATTATTGAATTAGGGTTTCAACTTAAGTTTGGTTTCAATTCTTTTTTGGATTGTTTTGAATCTTAAACAATTCAATAACATTGTTTGCTAAAACTTGAATGAAAAAATAGAAAACAAATAAATGGAAAAAAAAAAGAAAAAGAAAAAAAAAGAACTATGATATTCAACGTTGACCTCTACTTGCCAAGTCCATTTTTCAGTAGCAGTTAATTATTGGTTCTTTGTCTTGAGTAATAAGTCTTGATGGTCTCAAATTGTTGATAAAGAACTATGATCAAGAGGAATACGAATACACTAAAAACATAGATTATAAAGAGGTATTCATCATCCTCAAAAGTTTTTAACTACTTTTAATATAATATTTAAAAAAAAAAAACTATTTTCAACATATTTTCTCTTTATTATTGTTGTTTTAGAATACTCATTATATTGTAGCTCCATTAGATACATAATTTAGATGCACACACTTTATTAGAACCAACTACAAATGGCATAATAACACCGTCAATATGTTAGATGAAAATTCTAAAGTGATGTAATAATCATTCTTTAATTATTGGTTCTCAAATAAACTATATATTATATAACTTTATAAACAAACATGGGTCTTTAACTAGAATTATGCATCTAAATAAATGAAATGTTTATTTCACATTAGTTGTGTATATTAGAGTTTCAATTCTTATAACCACACGCTACTACTACAAAGGTTAGGCCTTTTTGTAGTAGTGCTCTGGTTATGTAATATATTATAAGTCTGTTAAAAAAAAAAAAAAAAGTAATACGAATACTACTTTCGTATTCATGTGTTCTAATAAGTATTACTGTTTCCTAAAAAAAAAAAAAAAAATTGTATTTGTGAATAGGATCTATTCACGTTGTTCCCTTTTCCTATTTTTATTTGCCAATTCATATGAAGTGTTCATAGAACTGTGTGTCTGTTTGTAAATTAATAAATATATTTTTTACACGTGACTTTCAATTACTATAATAGTTAATTTACTTTAGGTACAACTATTAAAGTTTTAAGTGACTCATTAATTATTAATATTATCTTCTATTCATATTGATAATTTTAATAAGCTATGCATTGCATGAGAATAATACTAGTTATAGGATAAAGGGTTTTTTTGGGAATATTTATTATAGGATAAAAGTTAAGTCATAATCCCATCAAAAAAAAAAAGTTAACTCATAATAGTTATGGGAATGCCAAGTAGATACCCCATCCAATTGCCACTTGTATGGATTTTACTAATAAGTTTGTGTTTATCACTTTAGTTTATTTTTTATTCATCTCAATTTCGAGATAAATTGAAAAAATGGACTCTTTTTTTTTTTTCCTTTTTTATGTTTGATGTTCAAAATAGCCTAGTAGATGTCCATCCAATTGCCATGTGTACAAGTTTTACTAATATTTTTACTTTTAATTTTTTGAGTATCATGGTTTGTTTATCACTTCGTCTTATTTTTAATTCGTCTTAATCTAGAGTGAAATTAATATAATGAATCTTTCGTCTTTCTTTTTTTTTTTAATTTTTTACCCTCAAAATAGAAAATTATCAACATTGTCATATGATAATATACTTATAATTAACACTTATTATATTAAAGTGATTTCAATTCTATAAAGAATTCTAATTAAGCCTTATGTCTATGCATAACCATAGAACAATGCTTCCTCTCAAAGTTCTCTAAGCTGAAGCTCCCACGATAGTTACTGTCAACTTGGCTTTTTTGTGAACTAAAACAATTCTTCACGGAGTCCTTGTAGCAGTCGTCCCACCAAAGGATTCTCATCTTTTTTGAAACATCGTATACGGGCTAGTAAGGAAGCTTTCAAACTTAGATGAAGCTTTCAAACTTAGATTTCTTCAAACGAAAATCTCATTTAGAGTGGTAGATGCATCAGGATCGTTTGCCCTCAAGGGTGAAGGGGGCATGTATTGCCTTAGGACCGGATTTTCTTCTGAAATTGATGGTCGCACTTGAGGAGGAATTTCCAATATTTGGACGACAAAGTCTACATTGAGCATACTGGCAAACCGAGGGCTCAAGGAACCTTAGGGAATTTATTTCCTCCAAAGCCTCCGAAGTGCTCAAAAACTTACAGATTGCCACGATAGTACCCGAAGATGAAGAAAAAAATGTTATTAAGCCTTATGTTTATACATAACCATAGAAAAATAAATAGTTGGTTGGCTGGACTTGGTTTCATTTTTTATAGGTAGAGAGAGTGAGGAAAAATAGAGAGGATTTTAAAATTTTCTTTATACTATTTTAATTTCTCCTTAGGAAATTGAAAAATAAAATCTTGAATATCAATCTAATGTACTCAACAATTGTGTTCTAAAAACTTAGAAAATGGTATTGGGTAATTTACTTTAAATTACTATTTTTACTTTCTTAAATTATGAATCTGTGTTGTTCACACTTCAGATTTAGTTTCTAGATGTTCACAATAGAAAAAAATATATATTAGTCATCTCATCTAAAAATATATGAAGTCATTGGTTTTACAAGTTGTTCACACTTCATATTTTGTTTCATATAAAAATATAAAACAATCTATTTTCTACAAGAACAACAACAAAAAAATCCCGCACCTACGACCAACAAAAAAAAAAAAAAAAACTTCATTCCTTTGAAAGGCAATGCATCTCATGAAAGATTGATACAATATTTGGAAAAGATGCTAATCTGAAGGGATATTGATAGAATACAACCCCTCGTCCGACAATCAGGCTTCCCTAAGCGATGGTAAATTCTAGTCCAGCAACCAGCGAACTTGATCCAAAGGTAAAAAGATATAATGGATTTTTTTTTTTTTTTTTAATTTTTATGCTCAAAATAGCCAAGTAATTGACCTATTCAGGGTCTGTTTGAATTGAACTTATTGTTGCTAAAACTGAAAATGAAAAACTGAAAACACTGTAGCAAAATAATTTTTAAATGTGTGAATAGTGCCGTGGGACACATTTTTAATATTTTTTAATGTATAAACAGTTCTACTACAGTGATGAACAGTAACGGAACAGTGCGTGGACAGTAAAATTTGTCTCATGAACAATAAATTTTGCTCCCTTAAACGCGTAAAAAAAAAAAAAAAAAGTGACGCGGGATTCAGCGGAAACGCTAAATCCAAACCCACACTCCACTCAATTGCCACGTGTACAAATTTTACCAATAGTTTTACTATTAATTGTCCAAGATTCATGTTTTGTATTTATCACTTTATCTCATTTTTTATTCATTTTCATATATAGATAAATTAATACGATGCATTTTTTTATGCTCAAAATAGTAAATTATCACCATTGTCATTTAATGTTATATATATAATTTGAATTTACATATTAAAGATATTTCAACTCTATAATAATAATTTCTTATTAACTCTTATGTTTATACATAACTATAACTAATGTTTATTGGATTAGTATGAGACTATGTTTAATCATTTTAAACACATTTGAAATAGATAATTAGAGAGCATAGTTATAGCTTTTATGGTAAATCATGATAGAATTTACATTCTAATAAATAACAACTAGTTATAAACTGTTTATGAATCTCTATTGTTATAACTATTGACTTATATATAAAAAATATTAGGTTATGTTTGGTAACAGTTTTTGTTTTCTATTTTCAAAAACTTGTTTTTGGGAATATAAAGAGAAAAACAATTTTCTTATATTTTTGAAACAAAAAACATGTTTGGTTAGTTGAAATTAAAAAAAAAAAAAATAGTTTTTTGAAAAAAATAGAAAATAGTAAAATATTTTGTTACTAAGATTTGAACTTTAATGCTAACTCATTAAATGAAACAGATTCATTAAATTAAATGTGTATTTTCATTAACTTTTGAAAATTAGAAACTAAAAACAACATGTGGGGCCAGAGAACTTATGACCCAGCCCACTTTCCATTAGGACCCAGGGCCTGTGCCGAGGAGAGTAGTTGCTGAGAACAAGTGGTGAAAGACCAAATAGCCTAAAGATGCAGCCGAGGATGATCCTATCCTCGGCATCCCAAGACTTCAAAGGGAAGAGCGACATGTCGTCAAAGGTCGCCTCCAAAGCGCCCTCGGAAGAAAAGCCAAGTAGAATGGGACTCACATGGGGGTACGGAGTGGGGGTGGTTCAAGGTAAAGACGTCACCTCCGCATTGAATGCGCCCACAAACGTCCTAGCCATATTAATGGGAAAAGACTCCTGAACAGTGTGGCTTCGGTTATTGCAACTCACAGAGAGTAGGGGGAGGCGGCTGATGGGACAGGTACTCGAGTAGGTACCTGCCTGATCAATAGATGGAGAGTCAGGATCAACCGAGAAGGACTGTATAATGTGAAGGCTTATGCGCCAAAGAGGGAGGCCGGAAACCAGAGACCCAAAATAGGGAAAAGAAAAATATGAACATTAAGCTTTATGGGCAAGATCCACGGACAACCATAGCTCGTCTCTGTGTGTCCACCATGAGTATCACGTGCGAACCCAACATCATTTTGGGGGTTGTTACAAATTTTGAGTCCTTATAATTGGCGCCGATGTGGGAAAGGCTTGAGCGTTGGCACAGGCGCTGGATCGAGAAAGTCCCTCCATCACTTCCAACAGCCTGTTGTTGTGCCCTAACATAAAGTTCCAGAAGGGGCTACGCTTCGAAGCGTCAGTAGCGCGGACGGTTCTAGGGGCTTCCAATGTCAGATCGACATCCCACACCTTGGCCGAGGGGCTAATCCCCCCAAACTTAAAGAAAATTCTAAGTTTTGGACAGAACCAAGGTATTGCATGGTCCTCGGACTCAAACCTATGGGGAAACCAACTACTTAAGGAAAATTCTAAATTTTGGACAGAACCAAGGTATTGCATGGTCCTCGAACTCAAACCTATGGGGAAACCAACTACTTAAAAGAAATCTAAGTTTTGGACAGAACCAAGGTATTGCATGGTCCTCGGACTCAAACCTATGGGGAAACCAACTACTTAAGGAAAATTCTAAGTTTTGGACAGAATCAAGGTATTGCATAGTTCTCGGACTTAAACCTATGGGGAAACCAACTACTTAAAAGAAATCTAAGTTTTGGACAAAACTAAGGTATTGCATGGTCCTCGGACTCAAACCTATGGGGAAACCAACTACTTAAAAGAAATCTAAGTTTTGGACAGAACCAAGGTATTGCATGGTCCTAGGACTCAAACCTATGAGGAAACCAACTACTTAAAAGAAATCTAAGTTTTGGACAGAACCAAGGTATTGCATGGTCCTCGAACTCAAACCTATAGGGAAACCAACTACTTAAGGAAAATTCTAAGTTTTGGACAGAACCAAGATATTGCATGGTCCTCGGACTCAAACTTATGGGGAAACCAACTACTTAAAAGAAATCTAAGTTTTGGACAGAACCAAGGTATTGCATGGACCTCGGACTCAAACCTATGGGGAAACCAACTACTTAAAGAAAATTTTAAGTTTTGAACAAAACCAAGGTATTGCATGGTCCTCGGACTCGAACCTATGGGAAAACCAATTATTTAAAGAAAATTCTAAGTTTTGAACAGAACCAAGGTATTGCATGGTCCTCGGACTCAAACCTATGAGAAAACCAACTACTTAAAGGAAATCTAGATGCCAGGCTCGACCTAACAATACACATGACATCTCGGATGGTGCTTATATCTCCCCAGAAGTATGTTCAGACACAAGTTCAACGCCCTATGGGCTCGAGTAAGTTAGAATTCCGGGATATGATCCTAAATATATCATATGCACAACCATTCATACGTGTTAAGATAACTAGTTCAAAAATCAGGAGATCCGCAACAATAGTAAGTATCAGCAAGGGCAACTAACATGTAATTTAAAGGGAAAATGAAGAAAAGAATTTCATTTATGTAGTCAATAAGTTCAACTGCAAGCAAACTATAAAGTTTTCAAAACAAAAGGGAAACTAGTTAAATAATTAAACTAGAAACAAATACAAAGGTTGGCCAGGGCTTTTTACTTCTTCAATTTCATTTGGGCCACATCCTGGGAAGGCTGATCGGGATTAGCCTCGGAGCTCTAGGAAACATCTCCTTCTTGGGAAGGCTTGGTAGGATCAGCCTCAGTGCCCTGGGGTCATCAGTAAGGGGAATGGCCTGAAGGGGCTGAACAAAGATGGCTGGCTTCTCGGCATAGGAGATCTGGGCATTGACTGTAGACGGGGCGACCTCCTGAGGCATCTCGGGATTCAGACCTCCAGGTGCTTCTGTCGCAGCATGAGGCTCTCCTCTTTCAGTCGACTCGCCAGGAGGGACGATGATCTGTACAGCTTCTGACTGAGCAGCCCCTACCTCGTGTGAATCGCTCATAGCCTCGGAGCTGGCGGAGGCGGTCTCACAGATGGCGGGAGGATAAAATATGTTCTTCACCTTCCACAAGTCAGACGAAGCTTCCACCCCAGCTCGTTTTAAGGCCTCTTCCCAAACCTGGGAGCAGTATAGCCTGCATACTTCAGGAATTTGAGCTTTAAGGAAGGCCTGGGTTTCAGCCATCCCCACCTCGTAACCCTCCTCCTCGGCCTTGTCCCTAGCCATTTCGGCCTCAGTTCTGGTAAACTCAGCCTCCTGCTTGGCCCTCACGGCTTCCTCCTTGGCAAATTCTGCCACACCCTTAGCATTATTTGCCTCGTTCAGTTGCTTTTTCAAATCGCTGATCTGCTCCTTAGCAATCTGCAATTGATCCTCGACAGCAAGTAGGCGCTTTGTTTGTTCCTCGGCCTGTTTTTGGGCACCAGTTAAACCTGCCAAGGCACTATCCCTGTCTCGGGCAGCCTCCCTTAAGTCCTCTCTAACCTTCGTGAGGTCAGCCTCGGAAGCTTTGAGGGTCCGCGCAGCATTTATACGTTTGGTGCGTTCAACCTCGGCGACCTTACTCTGCCCCTTAACTTCTTCCTCCATCCTATAGGTGGCCTGGATAGCCTGCCAATTGAGACAAGTAAATTGTGAATGAAAATCTGGGAGCAAGGATTGATAGAGCCTTAGGTTTCAAGAATCTTACCATACCCAGGTACCTCTTCGTGCTAAGGAAAACCTCATGTATTCTCATATTCTTCAACTCCTCCACATCAGTAGGAAGCAGCATGGTCCTCCCTAACGCGTCGGCCACATAACCACCGTCGCCGTCTCTAAGGTCCCTCATGGACGCGTTCTTCAACAATGGCTCCCCGTGGAGCATTGGGGCTGGAAGCCAAGCACTCGGCGCGGATTGGGTTTCGATCCCTTTCCCCTTTCTTTGGTGCCCAATCTTTAACTGTTTTGGAGCTCGCGGGGCTTCATCCCCCTCCTGAGAGGATTGGGATTTTCCCCCATTCTTGGGTTCCTTCCCCTTGGGGCTCCTCTTTCTCTTTGAGTCAGCGGGTTCCGGCCGAGGAGGCAAAGCTGATTGAGGAAGAGCAGGAAGTTTGGGGCGGGGAGATTGTGACTGCGACTTAGTAGATGAGGACCTAGTCTGGACGGGCTGAGGCTGAGACAGGGTAGTTGGAACACTGGATTGTGGTTTTTCCTGTGCACCCTTCCCCGGTTGACCTTCAATGAGGTCGAATAGGCTGGTCGGGGACTTTCTCTTGAGACCTATCTCGGCTCGGGAGGATATTCCCGCTGACAACAGTTCCGGTTCAGACAAGTCTGGATCACCTAGATCACCAGAAGGATCCTCAGACGGGTCGGCTTGGTCAAATGCCCCAAAACCCTCCTCGGATAGACCTAAATTACCTTTGTCTTCCGCTGCCTGATGAGACGACGAAGAGCCCACCAATGGGATGCCCTCTGGGATAGGAGATCTTTCGGAGATCAAAAACCCTTGTTCGACTACGGTAATTTTTAGAAGCCAAGGACGGTTAGCACTGATCACATGCTTTGGGTTAGCAAATGACTTCTGAAGGGGAGCGTACCCTAAGATTTTGTGAGCGGCTCTAACTTGACCATCCTCGTCATTTACAAAAATTGTCGCTTGAAGAACAGTTTCCAAATCGACCCGGTTAACCAGATGAAAATGTCGGTGAAAGGCGTTTGGATATGCAAAAAGAAGCATGTACATGGTTAGTAACCGAACCACACCAAATTAAAATGACGCAAAGGATTGGCACCCGTTTGCTCTCTATACCCCACCTGGTTCACCCTCCACCATCAGGTATGGAAGGCCATCATGCCATTCCCCGGATATGATAAGAAAGTCCTTGTTCAACCCTTGTTGGAGTCGGGGAGGCACTGGATTAGCCGAACCCTATCGGCTCTCGTCTTCATGTAGTAGAATTTGCCCTTCAAATTTTGGAGATTGTAATACCAATTTACGTCATGATGGGTTAGTCTTAGCCCCATTTTTTCGTTTAAGGCATCCATACAACCCAGAATCCTAAACATATTGGCAGCGCACTGGGTGGGAGCTAATCGGAAATGTCTAAGGTAACTCTTCATTACCGGTCCCATGGGGATTCTCATACCCTCCTCTACGAAGGCGAGAATGAGAATTACCACCTCGCCCGTCCTTCTTAAAAGATATCACTCCCCCATCTTACAGTGCCTCAAACTCACGTTGGGGGGAATCCTATAATCGGCGATGAATTTTTCCATCGCCTCTTCAGTATCAACCAATTTTCTCAATCTCAACTTAACCTTCGTTAAGAGTTACTAAACAAACTCAGTGGATGACGGGAGAAGGAGAGGAACAAGAGAAAAATAAACCCAGAAAAGAAAAAGTACGAGTTAATGAAGGTAGAGAACTTACAAAAAAGAGGAAAAGTGCCTCGGACAGGCTTTTTGTGCTGGAGAAAGACTTGAATTTGGATGAAAATTTGGATGAACCCAGGATATATGAGCTAGAACTCTTAAGTGTAAAAGTGAAGAGACAAATCAATTCCAAAAATCATTTATACCTCCCAACGAAAGTAACTGCACGAATTTTCCCGCCCATAAAGGCAAGGAAATCTCCACCGTTAGATCACCATCGCGCCGTTGAACGTGGGAATCACAGAGCCGCCCACATTTAATGAGGACACGTTTCACCTTCCAAAAGCTCTAGGAATGTGTCTCGGGCAGACGAAGAGTCTCGGGAACTGATAGGTGACAAAGATTGACAAGTTTTGACAGAGGCCTGATGTCATCAAAACCCTCCTATCCGGTCGAGGATCCGGACAGCAGAATTTTGAGGGGCTATTGTGGGGCCAAAGAACTTATGACCTGACCCACTTTCCATTAGAACTCAAGGCCTGTGCCGAGGAGAGTAGTTACCGAGGACAAGTGGTGAAAGACCAAATAACCTAGAGATGCAGCTGAGGATGATCCTGTCCTCGGCATCCCAAGACTTTAAAGGGAAGAGCGACTTATCGTCAAAAGCCGCCTCCAAAGTGCCCCCGGAAGAAGAGGCGAGTAGAATGGGACTCACATGGGGGTATGGAGTGGGGGTGGTTCAAGGTAAAGACGTCACCTCCGCATTGAATGCGCCCACAAACGTCCTAGCCATATTAATGGGAAAAGACTCCTGAACAGTGTGGTTTCGGTTATTGCAACTCACAAAGAGTGGAGGGAGGCGACTGATGGGACAGGTACTCGAGTAGGTACCTGCCTTATCAACAGATGGAGGGTCAGGATTAATTGAGAAGGGCTATATAATGTGAAGGCTTATGCGCCAAAGAAGGAGGCCAAAAACCAGAGACCCAAAATAGGGAAAGGAAGAATATGAACATTAAGCTTTATGGGCAAGATCCACGAACAACCGTAGCTCGTCTCTACGTGTCCACCATGAGTACCATGATTAACTGCCATCCAGTGACCAAAACCTAGCCTTTCAAGCTCACGCTATACAAATTATATTGTTTGGGCCCTTAACGTACGAACCCAACATCATTTTAGGGGTCGTTACAAATTTTGAGTCCTTACACAACATTTTGCATATTTTCAATTTCCTTCACAAATTGAGTTTTGAGAATAGTTTTTGTTTTCTGTTCATTTTAAGTTGCCAAACAAGTTTTTTAGTTTCAAAAATAGAAAATTGTTTTTGAAAATAGAAAATAAGGGGAAAAACCAATTACCAAACATACCCTTATTTTTCCTTGTAAAGAAACTTGATATTCTTAAGGCTTGACAACGGTTTAATAATGTTGGCAACCATAGAACAATAAATTATTGGTTGGTTGGACTTTGTTTCATTTTTTAGAGGGAGGAGGTAAAAAATAAAGAATTTGAAAATTGTCGTTATACTTGTTTTAACTTGTCAAGCTCATATACGGGCTCTCAAAAAGATAAGAATCCTTTCATTTGGTGGGACGACTGCTATAGGGACTTCGTGAAAAAAATTTTAAGTTTGCAAAAAAGTCAAGTGGACTACAACTTTCATTTTTTTATTCAAGGCGAGGAAGCATTGATCTATGGTTATGTATAAATATAAGATTTAATAAGAAGTTTTTATATAATTGGAATCACTTTTAATATAATAAGTGTAAATTATATGTATAAAATCATATGACAATGCTGATAATTTTCTATTTTGAGCATAAAAGACAAAAAAGGCAAATAGAGAATTTGAAAATTGTTGCTATATATATATATATTTTTTTTTTTTTTGAGGGAAAGGTAAGTAAGTTTTATTTAACTAAGAGAAAAGTCCAACTGGAATGCATCATCCAAATTAAAATACATGCCTTTTAAAACTATATTTATGGACATCCAAATTAAAATACATGCATATGAGTGTTTGAAAAAACACTCGAAATCCAGTTTGTTTTGAATTAGTAATTGTTCCAAACAGATTCAATAAAGGTTTGAAAATAAGAATGTTGTCATTTTTCCATGTGCATACGTACCATTACTCCATCAGTAAACCCAACTACCTAACTAGCTGAAATAAATAAATAGCTAACTGTTTTCTTTCTCTTGCCCGCTAGCATTAAAATCAACAATAAGACTCTCTCCATTAACCCCTCTCTATTGTAAGTTACCAATTACCTCTTCACCACTTCTTTGTTTTTGTCAATGACACTTTTATCTTCTTTTCCCTTACCAAAGATAAATGAGTTTCATTCCTCTATTCACGGTTTCACAAACAAAACCAAGTCAGCCCTCTAATTAGCCGGCTTTCTTTAAAACATTGAATCTTGTGCCAATACCTCTTTGACTCTGTTTTAGTCTCTCTTTTTGTTTGTTATTTGTTTCAATCACATACTTAAAGTAACTACGAATCTAGCTAACTAAGAGCCGCCAATATCTAAAGCTTTCATCAAGTTCAAACCAGCTGGTGCCTGGTGTTCTGCAATATTTGCGCATAATATTTGTCTGTTCCTCTTCCATGTATTGAAATCAATTTAGAAACTCCAAAAAGGGTACTCTTAAGTTGGTTCAAATACCTACGAATTAAATATTTGACATTCTAACTAGAGCTTCATTTGTTCTAGACTCTTTATATTTAAATAAAACCTATAAAAGAAAATATTTATGCTCTTTTTAAAAATTGCTTTCTCTCACTATATGTATGGACATCCAAATTAAAGTACATGCATATGAATGTTTGAAAAAACAGTCGAAATCCAGTCTGTTTTGAATTAGCAATGATTCAGATTCATCTATTTAACTGTAGAGCTAAACAAGTTGGTTCCAATAGCTACCAATTATATATTTGACATTCTAACCAAAACTTGATTTTGTTCTAGATTCTTTAAATTTAAATAAAGCCTGCAGAAGAAATTATTTATGCTCTTTTTAAAAATTACTTCCTCTCACTAGTTGGTAATTACTTTAGTTGTGCTCATTGTTAGTTCTGTACCGTTTTCTTTTAACTGGCCTCCTTCTCATGCCACATCTCTTGATTGATAGATTTATTGACTCAGCAGGATACACAAACTGAAGTTCCTACTTCGAATGTCCCCTTAAAGCGTGAGTTCCATTTTATTGATTATTTCCAAATCCTTTAAAATTTATATTTGACATCGTTGTTCACACTATCTAACTCCCATTCAATATTGCTGCTTCTAATAGGTAAATTTACTGAACCATGGAATTTTGGCAAGCCAACACAAACTTGTGAGAGTTGTGGAGCTATTTTATGGTATGAAGAGAGGAATGTGAAGTCAAGAAGACCATCACAACCAAAGTTTTCGTTGTGCTGTGTAGAAGGAGAAATTTATTTACCTTTGTTAAAACGTGCACCTCCAGTTCTTGAAGAATTGCTAAATTATGTTGGCCCATCATTTGTGCATTTCCATGACAACTGTCGGCGATATAATGCAATGTTTGCAATAACATCAATGGGTGGAAAAGTTGACAAAACTGTAAATGATGGAAATGGTCCTTATGTCTTCATGTTAAATGGACAGGATCATCATCTGATTGGCTCTTTGTTACCAGTTGAAGGATCGGAACCAAAGTTTGCTCAACTTTACATATTTGATACAGAGAATGAAGTGCAACATAGGATAAGGTCGATTTCATCTGATAAAGAAAATGATGGCATTGATCCCAAAATTGTTAACTCTCTAATACATATGCTTGATGAAAACAATGCTTTGGTTAAGGTTTTCAGAATGGCCAGGGATCGCTACACTGAATGTAATACTACAAATGTGAGATTGCATCTCATTAATTGTTGTACCAATCGTTCCTCACAGTATAATCTACCTACTACCTTTGAAGTTGCTGGACTTATTGTGGGTGATTTTGACTGTAATGATAGGTATCGTGATATTATTGTTGAGGATCGTGATACATGGGAAGCATTGGCTTCTAAAATGCCAGAAAATGCTTCGACTACTTGCTGCAGGAACCACCCTATATCAAATTTCAAACTTTCAAGCATGCTAAAAAATTGGAATGGGACATTGGAAACGAGATGAACCTTATCCTTACGGTTATGAAGAATTTATGGTTACGTGCAAAAGATGCTCAATCGACCTTGAAATGTTTAAGTTGGTGAATAGGTTTTTTTTTAATTCTCTTCTTTTTTTCATTTTCTTTTTTTTTCATTTTTTTTCATTGTAGCATCACTTAAATAATAAGATGTGATATTCAGTTTTATTTTTTATTTTTATTAATTGTTTGTTAAGCTGGACAAAAGTTTTACAATTATGATTTCCTTAATGGTTTGCCAAAAGGAATGATTATGGATTATGGGAAATTCGAAGCGTGATGAACCTTATTCTTGTGGTTATGAAGAATTTATGGTTACAGGCAAAACATGCTCAATCAACCTTGAAATGTTTAAGTTGGTTAATAGGTTTTTTTAATTCTCTTTTCTTTTTCTTTTTCATTGTAGCATGACTCAAATAATAAAATGCAATGCTTTTATTTTTATTTTTTATTATTCATTGTTTTATCTTATACCATCCTCCGTGTCATAAACCAAAAATAAAAAATCAAAAATCAATAGCATCACTTAAATAATAAAATGCAATATTTTTTTCAATGTTTTGTTTTTTTATTCATTGTTTTATCTAATGCCATCCTCTGTGTGATAAACCCAAAAAAAAAAAAAACAACCAATAGCATCACTTAAATAATAAAATACAATATATTTTTTTCATTATTTTATTTAATGATATCGATTCTCGTGCAACAGTACAGGTTACATACTAGTTGTCGTAAAACATAAAGCAATGAGATTTTGACTTGGAATTAATGCAATTAAGGACCAATCAAAATTAATTGCAATGAGATTGTAACGTGCTAGATTGCATATTATCATTAATTCTTGATGTGGCTTGTCAACGAGAAACCAAATTTTACATTCACACGGCAATACTATTATTAAATACTGGGTCCCACTTAATAATAATAATTAAAAACCACTTGAGCTGTACCTATTTCTAAATACTCCATCCGCTCTTACTCTTTTTGTCATCTATTCCATTTTGAAATGTCTCAAAATATTGTCTTGTTTTTAAAAATAAAAGTCTTTAATTTACTAATATTCCTATTATACCCCTAATAATTTACTAATTCAATTTTTTGATAAATTTTTTTAAGGGTAGTTTTAGAAACTTATATATTTTTAAAATATAGACAAGACAATAAATGATATTCTTTTAAAAAGTTTGACTTCTTAAACAGGACAAAAAAAATGGGACGGAGAGAGTAGTACTTTGACTAATAGGAGAGGAAAACACTACTTTTATGTGCTTGCTGTAGCGCCTAGCCAGTCTACCTCCTCTTTACAATTCTCTCTCTCTCTCTCTCTCTCTCTCTCTCTCTCTCTCTCTCAAGCAAGAATTTGTGCAATAAACCCAAAACTTTAGGGTCTGTTTGTTACTGTTATTTAAATAACATTATACGTATTTTCTCACACTTTTTTACTCACACGTATTTTCAAAAAATACAAATAATGTTACTAGAATAACATTACCAAACGGGTCCTAACTACTCAAAAGAGGAAGATAAAAGGTTTACATAACATTTTAAAAGCATTCAAGGCATTAAGGTACATATAAAACTTCACACATATATTATTATATTCTTAATATTTATACATTGATTTATTTTTCCGATTTATTTTAAAGAGTTAAATTACATGCTTAAATTGTGTTTATTTAGATTAATCCCTTGATTTGATTGTTATTCACTATGAATTAATAATTTTTATTTTTATTTTAAGAGAAATGCTATGTTTACAACATTTTCACAACAAATCCTAAGTGACTAGTTGTTATTGGTTGTTATGTATGGATAAAAAAAGTAATTTAAATTTTGAATTCAAATTAGAACTAATAACAACTTTCTACCTATGATTTGTTGTAAAAATGTTGTGGACGTAACACTCCTCTTTAAGATAATGCTATGAAATATGTAGTTAATTGAGATTCTAAAGAAACCTGATCATAATAATGAGTTTGGATCAAATTCTAAACAAACTCATATCGAAGTAAATTTTGCAATTAAGTAAATTAAACTAGGTAAGAAAAAAACTGAAATAAAGTTTATTGTTTATATTAGATTGTATATGACGATTATATTAGCATATAGTTGTTTGTATATTTTGTTATTTGTGTCAATCAATATTTCTTAGATTATTTTACTTCTAATCTTGTATTTTAATCTTGCACCCTAACCCAAAATCCAGGCTCTGCCACTGGTAGGATTATTATGTTATTTATGTTGTTTTGATTGTGATGAACTAAATTTTATTTTAGAGTGGTGTTCATTTTTTTTTTTAGAAATAATTTTAATATACTGCTAATCCCGCAGCTCGAACCCTTTTCCCCCTAGACCCCCAAACACTTTGTATATGGGGAGGTGCCAATTCAGTTATAAGGTCTTTGGCAAGTGGTGTTCATTTTTATCAAATGTTCCAAATGAAAAATGACATTTTTACTCTTCGGTTAATTCAAAATTAAGGATTTATCTCTTAGAGTTTGTTTGGTTGGAGTGATTTTGGGAGAGATGAAAATTAAGGAGGGAAAAATATGAAAGAAAATGAATAATTGAAGTGTTTGGTTGGGAGGTGATTTTGTTTTGTCCTCGTGCCCACATATTTGGGAGAGGGGGGGTTGGGTTGTTTTCTCCCTAAATTGGAGAAAAAATGGGCTTAGATGGGAAATTACCTGTATGCCTCTTTCCCTCTTCCACATTATTTGTTTTGTCTTTGTTTTTTTTTTTTCCAATGTTAAATGTTCAATATTTTTTAAGTTCTTATTAATTTTTAATTTTTATTTATAATAGGAGTATGATGACAAATTTATACCAACAGTATTTTTTAAATAATTATTATTTTTAATTAAATAAAAGGGTTTCTATATTTTTTTATTTTTACCCAACCAAACACGCTTGAATGAAAGCTAGGACTGAGTTAGCTCCTGTACTCTAGTGCAACACAATGTGAACACGTAGTAAAGTTCCATTTTTGCCACTTATATCATCATGTCGGCTCAAGTGCATCTCGAACTAACTATTACACAAAAAATTTGAAAATTTTCAAAAAAGTCGGAGGTGAGAGAAAACAATAATGACGTTTGGGGGAAATTTGAAAGATTGAAAGGAAGCGGTGCGGCTTTGTGCCAAAAGTATTTGACAAAGAAAAGACCAAAAATGACGAAATTGTCCTTACGAGATACGGACCCATCAGTTTTGGCAATATCAATATAAAAAGGGGTCAGAGACGTGGAGGCAGAGAGGGCAGGGCAGGAGAAAGAAAGGCAGTTTTTTTTTTTTTTTTTTTTTTTTTTTTAAAAGAACGCCTTTCTTTGCTCCCTTCCTCCTCCTCAATGGAAGGCCTCGAGGTCGAGGGTCCCGCCTCCGCCTCCGCTGCCCAGACGGGCCCACCTGAATCACACGATCTTGATCTTGACTACTCTTCACCCGTTGGATCTCCGGACCACGAACACCACCACCACCACGATGACGTGCTTCCCGAGATTCACGCACTGCCGTCCGATGACGATCATGATCATGATCACGATCCCGATCACGATCACGATCACGGTCCAGAGCATGAGCAAGAGCAAGTTCAAGGTTCCCCCGGTGGGCCCGCCGTCCTCACCGATGATCTCAAGCATAAGATTATCAAGCAGGCAAGATAACCTTTCTACCTCTCTCTCTCTATCTACACACCCTTATTTATGAGGAAAAAAAAGAGAGGTTTTTGATCTAAGAAATCAAGTCGATTTGACTTGACCTAGGAGTGTAGAACTCGACTCTCTGGGCGGCAGGGAATAGATGTCACTATATAAGCTTTACGTTTTGTTTGGTTCTCTAGAAAATGCTGGGAAAATAATTGAAGGAAATATGAAAGTTGTTATTTTTAGCAATATTTGATATGTGAAGTGCCATTGAAACCTTTGGTAAATTAAATGAATGCATGTTTTTACTCATAACCGTGCAATATGGGAAGTCCTTGAAAGTTGAAACATTTAGATGGCACCTACAACCCCCATAAGAATGGAGTGGTGTATGAGGTTAGGGGTTCAAGACTTGTCAAGATTGATACTTGTCATTTATTACCAATGCAAAAGTAGTCGCTTGGGATTTTTTTGTTAGTTCTATTGATCCAAAGTTTAGGTGTTATGTATGTCCTCAAGTACCATGGAATTCTTTTATGTTTTTCAGGCAGAGTATTACTTTAGCGATGAAAATTTGCCAAACGACAAGTATATGATGAGCTTGGTGAAGAAGAATAAAGAGGGGTTTGGTAAGTCTCCCAACTTTCGTAATTTGATTTAGCTCTATGTTGATGGTGCCATAAATTATGCCAACATTCCACATTACAAACACATGAATAGATGTTGACGGACATAAATTTAACTCGCGTGTTTTTTATAAAAATCTGTTGAAATAAATCTTTCATGTTCTATAACATTAGCCACAAACACAGGGCCACTGGATTCAATCTTTTTCAGCCCTTAGCACAATCATTTTTTATACAAGACTTTAATGCTAAATCAACATTGTCTCATTCCTGCATATTATTCTATTTCTATCAGTATTATTTAAGGAAAACATTTCATAATTAGAAAGACAAGAATAGGGATCATGAAAATGATGAGTAAAGCAGGTACTTCTGACAGGTTGCCCTGCCTGGGTGTTTTCCTGGTGTAGCAAGTTCTTGCTGTGCCGAGCATCTAGGATTGGTCTGAATGACAACGCACCTAACTGCATACTGATTCCTTCTCTATTCTTATAAGTCTTTTTGCCGGGAGCAGTTTTTGGTTTTGGCTGCACCCAGCTTCTAGGAATAGTCTTAATGACTGTCCCTACCTGGTTTAGTTTGTCCTAAATACATTTCTACTTTGGATAGGCAAAATACATTTAATTTTCAAAAATCATTCTTGGTCCATGAGTCCTGGTTTCCCTTAATTATCATGTTTGGGGTTGGAACAAAGCCAAGAGCCTTGTAGCTCAATTGGCATCTCTTGATGTTTCCAATGAAGATGTCCAGGGTTCAAAACCCCTGAATTATAAAAAAAGAAGTCAAACGTGTCAATCTGAATTCTTTAACTGCGCCCTTGTTAAAATGTTGGCTTTTCTCAAAGAGGAAACCAGGTATGTTAAATTATAATATTCTTTGGTCCTTGGATTGTATTGTTTCAAATTGGATGCAGAGGTTGGACTCTCTGAAGTTCTCGTTTGTGGTTGGCTATATTATAAAATACATTCTTGGTCAATCCTTTAAAAAAATGAATACTTTATTCTGCAGCGTTCATTCAAATCCTTTGACTGTGTCCTGCCCCTTGTTGCAGTAGTATCCATCCAAATCCTTTGATGGTGTCTCACGCACAGCAGCACATGTCCATTTGTATTTTGGAAATAAAGCAATTGCAAGTAAACCTATGAGAGTTAGAGTTTTGATTTGAAAAGTTGATGTACATTTCAGTGGGATTCTTTTAATGATTGATTTATTTTACTAAAGAATAGAAGCTCCCTCATTTACACAAGATATATACATAAAAGACTCCAAATAAATTACGATGAATGAAAGTTACAATCTAAAGGAGTAAGAATCTTAAACATTGATTTTAACTAGATAACCTCAAATGTGTGATGAATCCTCTCCTTCCACAAAAGTCCAGAAAAAGGCATAAAGGGGCTAGATTCCAAATGAAGAATACCAAACCAATTCCTTAAACCAGAATATAGCTCAACAAAACTCTTTCCATGAAAATGTAATTTCCTGAACCTCTTAAATTTTCATGATTTGAATGAACATCAAATTTGCCATCACTATAGAACCCCCACCTCGTGGGATTAGGACTCCCATTGTTTAGGATATCAGAATACAATATATCAAATTTAGAATCAACTAAATCTTTTTCTAATAATTAAAGTAAAAAATAAATCTGAGATTTCTTGGGCTTGTCTTTTGTTCTGAAACTCCAAATAAGAGATAGCTGAGGCGTCCTTGTCAGCTGCAATGATATGCGACTTCAGGTAGATCACTTTCAATGATTGGTTTCCATACCATATATCAATCCAAAGCCTGATCCAATTGTCATCCCCTAGCACTTGCTTTACATACTGCAAATCTATCCCAACTTCCACTAGTACTCTTCCATATACTACATCCATGGGTACTTCTTACCCTTATCAACCATCAACCCCAATCCTCCCCATATTTCAAACCAATGATCCATTTATACAAATGAGAAGATTCCTCTGATAATGTCATAGCTATTTGTCCAACATGGCTATATTAAAAGTGCCATGGCTATTTCTTGGGATATGTTGCTCGTCAGCCTTTATTGCTGGATTTTAAGTGATAGAGGGGATAGGACCTAACATGTCTTAGGCAGGGTGCAGCCTCGCAGGGGTGAATGTGTGCCTTATTAATTGATATGGTGGTTTGAAGGATTGATAATGGGTTTGATGGCAGTACTTACAAATAGTAAGTAAAAGAATGTTGAATGGCATGAGTAGCGCATAATGTTGAATCCATATGTCCACTTTCCTGAAACAACTTCTAACTATGCTTGAACTTGCTGACCCTTTCCTTTACCACTCTGACTCAAGGGACCTTAACTTTTATGATGGCTGGAATATGGAAGCACCGATGCAGTCACCACATTTTTTTTTCTTTTGATAGATCGCCACTCATTTATTGCCAACATAGGAGCCATCTCTCCCTCTCCGTGTCTGTCCTTTTTTGTGCATCTGGGTGTTTGCAAACTTCAATCACCATGTTCCAGTCAACCTGTTTTCCTCTTGCTAGGGAAGAAACTTAACATATTGATGGAGAAGATTTTGCTCCTATGGTTTTATTGAATTTTTCAGGGGGCAGTTATGCCCAAAGAGTAATTCTAAACCTTTTGTATTTATGTCTATTTGAATCTATGTGTTTGTCATGCATATACACAAGGATATGCAAATAGAGAGTAGTAATAATAATTATCTTCTTATCTTTGTTGCAATTGGGTTGCGACCTTAACCTTGAGTTTATATATATTTTATGGGTTAATTCCCCCCCCACCCCTTCCCCCCCCAAAAAAAAAAAAAAAATTCTAAATTTAGAATCTTTTATATATATTTATTTTTTTGGTAAATAAATGACGCTTATTTTATCATATTTTCCTCGCAGTTCCTATAGCAGTTATAGGTTCTTTTAGGAAAATGAAGAAGCTCACCCGTGACTATAAATTGATAGCAGCTGCACTAAGGGAGTCTTCATTCCTTGTAATCTTCTTCTTTTCCTTACCTTCTTCTTTCCCTTTTTAGCGACTTTGGAGTGCTCAACATGGTAAAAGTCATATTCAAGATCTATTACATAACAACTGCAGGTTGTGAATCCAAATGGAAAGAGGGTGAAACGACTTCATCCTCTTCAGTTAACTGAGCCTAGGGATCCAAAGGTACCACTTTTGATGGCATTGATATTTTTCACTCAGATGTAATTTTGTAGAATCTAATTTGCGGACCCTAGTTATACACTGTTTTGGTAGAAAATTTACCTGAGGATCATTCTATGGAGAACATTCAGAGGATATTTGGTGGAGCTGGAAAGTATGATTTTTTCCTCATTTATGTTTCCATGTGGTCAAGTTGCTCTTCATTTGTTTTTTCGTGTTGTCATAGTGGTGCCTTATGCTGATTGTAGAATTTCATTTTTAATTTTCAGGGTAAAGAATATATGTTTTCGTGATCCCCATGCAGTAGAAGAGTCAACGAAAGGCTGCAAGCCTGATATGCTGATCAGTAGTAAGGTGTGCAACTGGAAAGGATTGACTTTGTTGTTTTATTATTCTTTTTTTCAAAAAATATTCTTTAGCATTGTTAATGCTGAATTTTGAGATGCTTGGAGATATGAACAAAATTTCTCTCCAAACTAGTTTGGAGAGAAACTCTTCAAACTTTTCATATATCTCTTTTTGGGTGTGAAATTTGAAAATCTAGCCATTGAATTTCATGTTCCTTATGTTCTTAACATGCATATCAAATTTCGTTCAAATCAGATGTTATTTACTATTTAATCAATAAACTTATTTTTTATATACTATTTTAGATCACAAAAACTAAAAATTTTAACATTTGTTTGATGACATAGCAATTGATCTTTGGTCTTCTTGAAATTTTGCAAGCACAAAGGATATGATAAGAACATGCAATCTAACGGTTAAATTTTCAAAATTTACATTCAATATAAAAATATATGAGGAGTTTGTAGGGTTTCTCTCCAAACTTTGAGACCTATGTGGAGGTGAACTACTAGTGCTATGTCCTGTTTTTGTTTATTTGTGCTTTAGATGGAATGGTTTATATGAAATGCCATGTGCATGCTACCAGATGTTAGAGCCCGTGTGTGTGTGTGTGTATTATTTCTTGATTTGTGCCCCCATAGTACATCCCCAGTGTACTCAGGTTGGCTTTTTTATTAATAATATCTTACATTACCTATCAATATATATATATAAAATTTCTTAGAGGTCTCTTGAAATAATGCTTTCACTTGGAGCTTGAATAGTTGAATATGTTAGAATTTGTACCAAAGTTGTAAGTTTCTTGTAGTAGGAGCCTTGTATAAATGATTGCAATCACTTGTTCTTGGCTACTTTCATTTTCAGGAAATAACTTGCTCTTGCTACTTTTGTGTTCATCTCTTTGTTGACTTTATTTATGCTCCTTTTTTTCTTCTCTGGGTGAAAATGGAATGCTATGCATGTAAGTTGTCCACAACATGCAGGCCTAGTGTGAGATGCTTTGCTTACTTTTTCTAATATTTATTTGAGGAGGATTCCAGCTTTCTGGGTTTTTCAATTTGCTGAAAATATTTTGCGCGTGTAGTTTTGATTGTATTATTTGATTGGAAGATTTTTAAAAGGTTTCTTATTTTTGAATGTAGTTACATGCTCTTGTGGAGTATGAGACTGTGGCAGCTGCTGAGAAAGCTGTGAGTATCAAGTCCTCTTTCAAATATTTTGGCAATTTGGTTGTGTTGTTTGGATAACTAATATTATAGGCTTGGTACTTTCCTGGTAATTGGATCAGGTGGCTACTTTGAATGATGAACAGGACTGGAGAAATGGCATGCGGGTCAAGCCTCTTAATAGAGTGGTAATTCATGTGACCTTGCATCTCTAATTTTGACAAAAATAGGTACTTGTGTTAATTTCTCTGCTTTAGGGAAAGTATGGGCAGAGAAGACAACCATGGAGGGGATCGGGATCTGATTCTGAGAGGAATAATACTAGCCGGGGATCTGATTCTGAGAGGAATAGTACTAGCCGGGGATCTGATCATGCAGGAGATGAGGAAAATCATAACTTGAGTGAGCATCATGATGATATACCTGATGAAGAGGTCAGTAGTGTTACTATTTTTTAAAGGATACATATATCAGCATTTTATGTAACGCCTTTGATATATTCTCCTTTCAAATTTGTGTATCAGAGCATTTTGTTGTTTGAGTTGTACCAGTATATTATACATTACTCACTTCTACAGTAGCCCTAGTATAAGACACTGAAATGTTATTGAAATTAATTTGTTGTTTGCTTACACCAGACTTTGTTGTTGTACAATGAAATAGAAGAATGCCCCGCATATTCAATTACGTTTTATGTCTTCATTTTAGGATGGGGAGCATTTATCCAAGGAGAAAAATGGGCATAAAGGTCGAAATCAAGGCAGACCTAGAAGGCAGAATTATCGTGGCAACAATGGGCTAGGTATGAGACAAAACTGCCGCTTCTTGTGCCTTTCCTTTTTTGTTGATAGTTACATTTAATTTAACCCAGACATTGATACTGTTACCCTTAGGTCATGGAAGAACTTCATCAACTCATCCCATTGAAGCCTCAAAGCCACCTCCTGGGCCAAGAATGCCTGATGGAACTAGGGGATTCACAATGGGGCGTGGTCGGCCTCCCATTTCCAATCAAAGTTAGCAAGTGTTTTGAATCTTTGATCACCAGATGGAGAGTAATTCTTGTACTTGATGCTCTTTCCAAATATCTTTTGGTGATCAGGGAGTCAGAAGTGGGTATATCCATGATGGATTATATCTGAACCACTTGGATTTACAAATTGTCATCATAATTACTTCTGATTCTATTGTTACACTAATGCTTGTTAGATTTGCTTGTAACATTTTGATTAAAAAAAAAAATACGACCACAGTCAGTATTCAGCCGTGGTCACTCCTTGGAGACAGCGTGGATGTCTTAAGTTTCATCTTTGCCAAAAATGTTTATAAGTTTTTTTCTCAAAGACAACAAAGGACCAGTGAGTTGGAAGTGATGGCACACCTCTGGTCAAGTGTGCACTACTAGTGAATTAAAACCAATAGGAGCTGACTGCGATTCACCTAACCTTCTGTAAGTTTTTGGAGAGTTACTCAAAAGTTGAATCTGTCTGTTCTTTTGTACATGAGTCAGTCACAAGCAAATCTCCCTAAGAGTATTCACAGAAGTATTTGTAAAATAGAATAAGCTCCACATTTTGCCCAATCAACCCGGAAACCTCTTATATCAATCTATATATAATGGGTATAAAATCCGTAATTTACCTTGGTACTATTTATTTTTTTTAATTTTTTTTTTAATTTTTTATTATTATATTTTTTTTTACGTATGGAGAATGAAAGAAGGGAAAATAGATGTTATTATTTGTGAAGAGAGATACAATTAAAAAAAATTAAAAATTTTGATATTTTAATAAAACAGAGTTTCGAATAGATAATTTAGTGATGGTATTTTTTAAAAATGATTATATAAAATAAAATAAAAAATTAGATTTATATATTAAAATAAACATGAATTTTTGCCGGAGTTGATTTAAATGCTTAAAAAATTTACAATTTAATGGTCACAGGACAATTTTTATATCCGCATGATTCCATTCAACCAACTAGCAAGTCCTTAGCTACACATGATGGCTATGGGATGGGATCAAATTCTTTTTGGCGCACGAGTGTCTGCATTCTGTGTTTTTTTTTTTTGGTTAACGTCTGCATTCTTTTTCATTGATTCTATCCTATTCCTTTCTATTCTTCTTTTTTCTTTATTTCCTTATCATAAATATATATAGATCGGGGATTTTTATTTTAATAGATGAATTTGAAAAAAGTTTCATGCTAAATGATATGTTAACTATTTGTTAAGAAGCATGTAATACAGGGTTTCACGATGTAAATGACTTTTTTGTAAAATTACCATCATTGAGCTAGAATCTTTCCGTATTGTATGTGCTTCTGTACGATGCAATTGAAGCGAAATGGTAATGAAAGTTGAGTTAATTAAGAATTAATATGTATTTTTTAAAAGTTCCTCTCAAGTAATACAACATATTTGGTCAAGTTTTTTCAATGATTTAACCCATGGATAGGAAGGTCCTCTGCCTTCTATTCTTGATTACATTATTGTCCCATCCTATGTTTTTTCCTTAATATGAACAGGTATATACTATATAGCTCTCTGCCCGTTATGGGCACACAAAATAAAATTAAAAGAGTTGGATTCATCATTTAACTAAGAGAGTCAATGTCAATAATCTTGTAACTCAATTGGTTAATATCTTTTGATGTTTTTAAAATATTCAGAATTCAAATTCTCCATCCCATTAAGCCTATAGGCTATAAGTAAGGCTTGACTTCGGTGCACTAAAAATAAACTAAGGTGAATCTAACATTGTTGGAAAAATAGCATGGAGTGAATAAGAAATTGATGTTTTCTATTTTCACTTGAAGATGTTATTAAAAGTGGTTAAAATACTGAGTCCCACATAGGAAAGGAAAGAGATAATATATGAGTTTATATACTTATGAGTTGGACATTGGATTGAGTTTTCGGTATATGTGGACTGAGCCTACTTGTCCAAATAATAATATTTTATTATTTTAATTTTTGAGTCAGCAGTAACGTATAATTTTTAATAGTCCCTCATTCATAAAAATTACTTTTGAAAAAAAAAAAAAAACTCTCCTAGTGAGAATATTTTTGTGCATTTCATTTTGTGTCAGAGAGAGAAAGAGACATTGAGTAGTTCGCAAAGCACGAACTTGTGTGCTTCGTTTTTGTGCTGTAGATCATTTTATCTTGGGAGACAAACGTCCGTGAGTCTCAAAGCAACACAGTGATTGTGTAAGGGGCAAAATCTGTTTCAAGGAGATTGTGTCAAATACAAGACTTGATCTGAATCATTCATCCTTCACGCATTTGGTCTGTGAGTGTTTAATTATTTGCAGATTTCTTCTTATATATATATATTAAGTATTTGTTTATTGGTTTTTTTTTTTTTTATGGGATTTGTTTATTGCTTTTGCCTATCATATCTACTTGTGTTATTACTTATATTTAGATCTGTATATTATTAATTTTGTTTTATCACAAAAGTAAATTGTTGAAATATATCCAACAATCTTAAAGCAGATCTTATATATTTTAATTTATTTTTGTGATTTACGGTGGTAGGAATTTTGTGTTGGTTGAAAAACAATAAATCGGCAATTGTATATCTATCTACTTGTTTATTTTATAAAGTTAAATTGTGAACTTTGATCTTTTGAAAACGTTGATTTTCGTGTTTAACTGCGGAATTTGTTTTATATACTGTTTTGTTAGTTGATCTTTCTTTCTTGATTATTATATTATATTAGGACTTTTTGTCTTATTAGCTTGGCTGGGCATTATTTAGACTCTATTGCTAGTGTGTTCGTATTGTGCAACGTATAAATCTGATTGTTTTTAATTTGTGTGTCTTCGTTAATTTCTGGGAATTTAATGTTTTGTGAAAGCAATATTATACAGTATATGTAATCATTATATTGTATGCCAAACGTTATATTTATGCTTCAAAGAACCAGATTTGATTTATTTAAGTTTCAATTTGGTATATGCTCTTCTTTTGGAGTTTAGCCGATTGAACTATAAGTATTTAACAATTATAGTTGCTTTTGGTTTATTGTAATATTACAAACTTGATTCGTTCTACTGTGTAAGATTTATTTACTACATTTGCAATGGCCCGCAAGAGGAAGCTTTGGATTTTTGGGCAGATTGTAATTTAGTTAATGTTTGACCATTGATTTCTATGCAAGATTGTAATAGCACTAGTTCATGGCATGTAATCTATCTATGAGTAATACATACATTGATATATATATATGGTCATTTGGTATTTATTTGATATCAAGGGTAGTTGTAAATGGCAATTAAACATGTCATTAATGCTAATAACAAAACCTCGGTCTTATATGTGCAATGGAGTATGGCCAGATGAATAAAGGAAATTTGGAATTTCAATGGAGGCAAAAATTTGTAAATCCATTTAAATGCATTCAATTTTGGGCGTGGATACCATTTTTAGTTTTTGGTTAGCCTTTTCTAATTCATCAAGTGATCCTCTAATTGATTATTAAAATAGCACTATAAGAGCTATTTGTGATAATTTCAAAAGTGAGATATAAGCCCAATTTTTGATAGCATCAAACTTGAAAAAGAGTGAGACGAATTGCACATTAATGGGGCTACAATTATGGGGTTTCACTGAAGAACACGAAATAGAAACCCCACTACCCACTCCTGCCTAACTGCCTAACCCATTAATAATTGAGATCGAGAGGGAGAGAGTGAGATTAAGAGGGAGAAAAAGAGATCGGGAGACCGAGAGATCGAGAGGGAGAGAAGGTATTCTAGCGGCTTCGCTCTTGGTGTACTTGGCATCTCGGCTCAAACCAATCCTTGGTGGCTCCGCCCCAGATGTACTTGACTCCGGCCTAAATACCTCATTTCCCTCTCGGTCTCTCAATGTGACGCCTGTGTTCTCGGCCACTAGAGTCACGGACCATGAGGCTAGAGAACCTTGGGTGCTTAAGCATCACTGAGTTGAGTACTTGGGTTTAGTCTGGGTCTATGGGGTTCTTTAACCTGATTTCACAATGGATTACTTGGTTTATTTCAGGTCGGAGGAAGAGCCTTTCTGTTGGGGTTAGACGTGCGTCAATTGCTCACTTTCTTCCTCACGATCTGCTGGTATTAGAGCCTTACTAGGTTCCTTTAATTTGCTTTCTGCAGAATACCTTTTCTCCCTCACGATTTGCGGAGTGGGTAGTGGGGTTTCTATTTCGTGTTCTTCAGATGGTTTGTGTTCTTCAGATGGGGAATTGACTGGTTTTTTTTTTTTAATTAACGTTTTTAATTAAGAAATAAATAATTAAATAAAAATGAAATATTAAATAATGGGCAAAACGACATCGTTTTTGGACAAGTTAACGGTGGGCATGGATGAAATATTAACAGAAGACTGAATTGAGGAAGATTGAAACTTAGAGGGCTGAAATGACAAAATGCAAACTTAAAGGACTGAAATGAAAAATGGTGAAACTTAGAGGGTGAGTTTTGCATTTTAGCCTATTTTTAACATACACACACGGGGAGAGGGGAGAAGGTTTTTTTTTTTTTAAGAAACTTACAGTGGTATATATTCAAAATGACCTAACTCTTGAATGCATAGCACAGACTTTAAAACCTCTTTAACTCACACTCATTTTCCAATGTGGGATTAACCCACTATTTTTTTTTCTTTTGAGAATACTAAGTATTTTTAACACACATATACACACACAGGGAGAGGGGTGAAGGTTTTTTTTAAAGAAACTTACAGTGGTGTATATTCAAAAGGGCCTAATTCTTGGATACACAGCACAGACTTTAACACATGCATGTATATATATTTTGGGCATGTGTGAACCTGATTGAATATTAATGTATTTAATTCCAATATATGTTTTGTAATATTTCTTTGGATGAGATATATGTTACATGCCTTAGTTGACATACTTGAGTTGTCTAAAATGTGGAATGCACAAGAGTTTGTTATGAGTGCTTATAAGTAAGCAAGGATGAGGTATTAGAGTTTCAATCATTATAAGAATGAAGTTGAGAAATAACTCAATGAATGCAATAAGTTCTTGATTACCATAGAACTTGTGGGGGGAAGCTATTATTTCCACTATTTTTTTTTCATTGAGATGCTTTAAAAGAAAACCACTAAGACACCTTGTGAATTATGGAAAGAGTGATCGCCTTTCTATAAATTCTTTAAATGTGGGGGGTGTTTGATGAAGGTTGTGGTTTCAATTCCTAAATGATAAAGCACCATTGATTGTGTTTTCATTGGTTATGGTCAAAATAGTAGTGCATAGTTCTTTCTAATATATGAATCTATTATTCTTATATGCATGAAAATTAACTAGAATATATTTCAAGTGTTAAACTTTCTTTAAAAAAAAGATTGAGTCTACGTTTAGTATCTCTCATGATCAAGAGTTGATGGAAGAGAGGTTGAGCCTAAGCATAGTAAAAGGACAAACATCATATTCGTTTAGTCTAGATTTTCTAATTTATATGTTAGAAGATGATCTTAAAGCTTCAAAGAAGCGATATCCTGAGGTGCCTTCTTGGAAAAGAGATTGTCAATAGTGCAATAAATCCATCTTAGAAATCTATGCATAGTATTTGGTAGATCTACAACTTGGGAATTTGAGAGTTGATGGAATTATTGACTATTACAATGTGAAACTTGTTTTAGAAGGCTACAAATAAAAGGAAGATGTGAGTTTTCTTGATACACAATAAACCAAAGGGGTTAATGGTTTTTGTACAAGGAAACAAAGTGCTTAAACTTGTTAAATCTTTGAATAGATTGAAGCAAGTTTTAATCCTATAACATGAGAAATTTGACAATGAGATGATGTCAAATGAGTTTAGATTTAATGCAACTAGTATGTGATGTGAAATATATCACAAGAGACTATGTCGTTGTGGGATATGCTCATGTAAGTGTTGTAGATGTGATACAAGAAATGAAAATTTATAATACATCTAATGGACTTGTCTTGTCTCAATCACATGAGAAATGTGATGACAATCTAGTAAGAACACCTTATGCAAAGAGTAGGGCTATCTACGGGTCGGGTTTAGACCCAACCCGGACTCGACCCGCCGGAAAATCAGTCGAGTCAGTTTTGGGTGAGGGTGAGCGTTGGTCGGGCGGGGTCGGGTCGCTGGAATAAAGAAAGCATCGAAATCTGGAAAAAAAAAAAAAAAAGTTGCCGAAATCTGGAAAATTCGACGGTTTTTGGAAAATTTCGTCATTTCTGGAAAAACTCGCCGGATTCTGTAAAAACTTGCTGGATCTCCTCAAATCTAAGCTTGATCTCGCCTAATCTCCTCGAATCTAAGCTCGATCTTACCAAATACGGTCGAGATCTCGCCAGATCTCCTCGAATCTAAGCTTGATCTTGCTGGAGTTGGCCAGATTTGTAGATAACATCGGTCAGGTCGGGTGGCTCGAGTTTTGGAGAAGAAAACCGCCACTCGACCCGCTGGCGTCGGGTTTTTGGAGTCAGGACCCAAGTCCGACCGCCAGAGCAATCGGATTTGGTGGTTCCGAGTCAGGTCCGGGCGGGTGGGGTGGGTTGGGCGAGTGGTGGGTTGATTTGGATAGCCCTAGCAAAGAGCATATGTAATTATTGGGAAGTCAATAAATCTAAACAGACATACATTGTTGGATACTTGTGCCTCCTATTTGTATATATTGGTAGGGCACAAGAGTTATGGTAGGTCTCAACATATTTGTTGGAGACATAATACAATGAGGCAGTTGCTCTCAAATGGAAGTATTTATAGATTATAAAACAGATCCGTAATCAATTTTTTTAGTAGAGAGCATGTAAACTACTCATTGAGGGGAATGGGGTTAATGCCTATGACCTAAAGTTTCCATGATGATAACCCCACCTAGTTAACTAGAAATCCCAAGATCTAGGTTTTCAAAGGGACAACAAAATTATGGAGACTAGTTTTTATCACTATGGAGATTACATCTCCCACCCATTACTATGATGAAATAGTAATGCCTGTAAGCGATATTCAAGGTAAGCTTTGCTTTTAATGATTCTTATATCTTGGAATTCCAAGTGGGGTATAACAAGATACTTTTATTAAAAGTCACCTATATGAGTATGAAGTGGGCCGCTTCCATGAGAGTTTTTAAGGCTGAATTCTCTAAAGCATTTCATGAATTTACCGGGATATGTTCAGGGCCAAAATGAACACAACTATAAGAACAAAATATGTTCAAAAAGGAGCTATGTGAATTCTATTGTCTTGGTATACACAAACGGCTGAACAGTTCAAGACATCATGTTCACTGGTTAGCTAGTATATCTGATAGTCTTTCACAAAGGAAAGTTCAAAGCCACAAGTTACTTCTCTCGGTACAGTAACTTTTCTTCTACTCTCTCTATGTTTGCATCATCATTTGCATTATGATGATCAATTTCTATTCATGTGGGAGATTGTTGGAAAAATAGCATGGAGTGAATAAGAAATTGATGTTTTCTATGTTCACTTGAAGATGTTATTAAAAGTGATAAAAATCTTGAGTCCCATGTAGGAAAGGAAAGAAATAATATATGAGTTTATATGCTTATGAGTTGGACATTGGGTTGGGTTTTGGGAATATGTGGACTGGGCCTACTTGTCCAAATAATAATATTTTATTATTTTAAATTTTGAGTCATTTAGTCTATGCACAGCAGTTATTACTGAAACAGAGTGTCTATTCAGTAACGTATAATTTTTAATAGTCCCTCATTCATAAAAATTACTTTTGGAAAAAAAAAAAAAAAAAAAAAAAAAACTCTCCTAGTGGAAATATTTTTGTGCATTTCATTTTGTGTCAAAGAGAGAAAAAGAGATATTGAGTAGTTCACATAGCACGACTTTGTGTGATTCGTTTTCGTGCTGTAGATCATTTTATCCTGGGAGGCAGACGTTCGTGAGTCTCAAAGCACCACGGTGATTGTGTGAGAGGTAAAATCTGCTTTAAGGAGATTGAGTCAAACACAAGACTTGATCTGAATCATTCATCCTTCACGCATTTGGTCTGTGAGTTTTTAATTATTTGCATATTTCTTCTTATATATATTCAGTATTTGTTTATTACTTTTGCCTATCACATCTATGTTTTTAAATCAGTTGAAAGATTGTTGGATATATATCAACAATTTACTTTGTGATTAAGCAAAAGGAACACATACAAATTTAAATATAAGCAATAACACAAATAGATATGATAAACAAACTCATAGACCAAATGCATGAAGGATGGATGATTCAGATCAAGTTTTGTGTTTAACACAATCTCTTTAAAGCAAATTTCGCCCTTCACACAATCACTGTGGTGATTTGAGACTCACGAACGTCTGCCTCCCAGGATAAAATGATTTACAACATGAAAACAAAGCACACAAGGTCATGTTCTGCGAACTACTCAATGTCTCTTTCTCTCTCTTTGATACAAAATGAATATGCACAAAAATATTCTCCCTTAGAGAGTTTTTTTTTTTTTTTTTGAAAAGTAGTTTTATGAATGAGGGACTATGAAAATTTATACATTACTGAACAAGCATTCTGTTTTAGTAATAATTGCTATGTACAAACTAACTAACTCAAAAATTAAAATAATAAAATATTATTATTTGGACAAGTAGGCCCAGTCCACATATGCCCAAAACCTAATCCAATGTCCAACTTATGAGCATATAAACTCATATATTATTTCTTTCCTTTCCTACGTGAGACTCAGGATTTTTGTCACTTTTAATAACATCTTCAAGTGAACATAGAAAACATCAATTTCTTATTCACTCCATGCTATTTTTCCAACAATCCCCCACATGAATAGAAATTGATAATCACAATGCAAATGATGATACAGACATAGAGAGAGTAGAAGAAAAGTTACTGTATTGGGAGAAGTAGCTTGTGGATTTGAACTTTCCTTTGTGAAAGACTATCAAATATACTAGCTAACCAGTGAACATGATGTCTTGAACTGTTCAGTCGTTTGTGTACACCAAGACAATAGAATTCACATAGCTTATTTTCGAACATATTTCATTCATATAGTTGTGTACAACTCTCTACTCAATCGGATTCTTTTGAAGAAGAGATTGTATTCTTTGAAGATGAAAGAAGGCGCCAAGGTTTCCGAGCACTTGAACACTTTTAATGACATCCTTAGCCAACTTGAAAGCATTGGTGTAAAGATGGATGATGAGGATAAAGCGGTGACTTTGCTATGTACATTGCCGGATAGTTATGATAACTTGGTTACAACTTAAAGTTGTTCCAAGGTTTTCATTTTGGCCCTGAACATTTCCTGGTAAATTCATGAAGTGCTTTAAAGAATTCAGCCTTAAAACTCTCATGGAATTAGCCCACTTCACACTCATATAGGTGATTCTTATTAAGAGTATCTTGCTATATCCCACTTAGAATTCCAAGATATAAGAATCATTAAAAGCAAAGCTTACCCTGAACATCGCTTACAGGCATCACTACTTCATCGCAGGAATGGGTGGGAGATGTAATCTCCATAGTGATAAAAACTAGTCTCCACAATTTTGTTGTCCCTTTGAAAACCTAGATCTTGGGATCTCCAGTTAACTAGGTGGGGTTACTATCATGGAAACTTTAGGTCATAGGTTTTAACCCTATTCCCCTCGATGAGCAGTTTACTTGCTCTCTACTCAAACCTTTGGTTAACGAATCCGTTATATTCTCTTTCGACTTTATGAAGTCAATGGAAATAATTCCATTAGAGAGTAACTGCCTCTCGGTATTATGTCTTCGACGTATATGTTGAGACTTACCGTTGTACATATGACTCTATGCCCTACCAATAGCTGATTTGCTATCACAATGTATACAAATAGAAGACACAGGTTTCATCCACATTGGCATATCCTCTAGGAAATGATGAAGCCATTCTGCTTCTTCTCCTGCTTTGTCCAATGAGATAAATTTTGATTCCATTGTGGATCTGGCAATGCATGTTTGTTTAGAAGACTTCCAAGATACAGCTGCACCGCCAAATGTAAGGACATATCCACTTGTGGATTTGGTATCTTTTGTGTCAGATATCCAATTAGCATCACTATACCCTTCTAGTATAGCTGGATACCAAGTGTAGTGCAACCCATAGTTTAGGGTGTATTTAAAATACCTTAAAACCCTAACTAATGCCTTCTAATGGTCTTCCCCTGGATTACTAGTGTATTTACTCAACTTGCTGATAGCATATGCTATGTCCAGTTACATAAGTCTACCTATTATTCTCGAATACTCCAATAGAGATATGCCTTGCCCTTTATTCTTGGTTAGATGTAAATTTACATCTATAGGTGTTCTCACTGGAATGTCATCATATTTCTTGAATTTCTCAAGAACTTTCTTAACATAATTTGATTGAGATAAGACAAGTTCATCAGATTTTCTAGAAAATTTCATTTCTATTATCACATCTGCAACACCTAAATCTTTCATGTCGAACTCACTAGTCAACATTCTTTTGGTAGTTTTAATGATATCATTATTGCTACCTATAATGAGCATATCATCAACATAGAGACACACAATGACATAGCCATTTGCAGTATCTTTAATATACACACATTTGTCATACTCATTGATTCTAAACCCATTTGACATCATTAAATTGTCAAATTTCTCACGTCATTGCTTTGAAGCTTGCTTTAATCCATAAAGAGATTTAACAAGTCTGCACACTTTCTTTTCTTGACCAGGAACAATGAACCCCTCTGGTTGTTTCATATAAATTTCCTCATTTAATTCACCATTCAAGAATGTAGTTTTTACATCCATTTGATGTATCTCAAGGTTATGCAACACTATAATAGCTATTAACATCCAAATGGATGTGACTCTTGTAACAGGTAAATATGTGTCAAAATAATCCACACCTTCCTTTTGTTTGTAACCCTTTACAACAAGTCTTGCCTTGTACTTGTTAGTAGATCCATTAGCTTTCAGTTTCCTCTTAAATATCTATTTATATCCTAGAGGTTTACAACCTGGTGGAAGATCCACTAGTTCCCATGTATGATTTTGTAAGATGGATTCAATCTCACTATTGACAACTTCTTTCTGGAAAGGCACCCTAAGTGTAGAAATAGCTTCCTTGAAGCTTTGAGGTTCATCTTCTAACATATAAGTTAGAAAATCTAGACCAAACGATTTTGACGTTTTAGCCCTCTTACTACGTCGAGGCTCAACCTAATTCCTCTCTTCCATCAACTTTTGATCATGAGAGGTACTAGATGTAGAATCAAAGTTTCTCTTATGAAAACTTGATTCTTGTGTGAATTTGTAAGGAAATATCTCCTCAAAGAATGACGCATTCCTAGATTCATTAATAGTATTGACATGCAGGTCAGGAATGTCAGACTTATAAATTAGAAATCGATATGCAGTACTGTTATGAGCATAACCGATGAAAACACAATCAACGGTTTTTGGTCCCATCTTTATCCTTTTAGGAGTAGGAACCACCACTTTTGCCAAACACCCCCACACCTTTAAGAATTTATAGGAAGGTATTCTACATTTCCATAATTCATAGGATGTCTTATTGGTTTTCTTTTTAGGCAATTTATTAAGAATATAATTAGCAGAAAGAATAGCTTCCCCCCACAAGTTCTGTGGTAAATCGGAACTTATCAACATTACATTTATCATTTCTTTTAAGGTTCTATTTTTCCTTTCAGCAACTCCATTTTGCTGAGGTGAATAAGGTGCAGTGGTTTGATGAACAATACAATGCTGTAAATAGAACTCACCAAAAGGTGATTCATATTCCCCTCCTTTATCACTCCTTAGAACCTTAATTTTTTTATTGAGTTGATTCTCAACCTCATTCTTATACTGCATGAATGCCTCAATTGCCTCATCCTTGCTCCTTAGCAAGTACACATAACAGTATCTAATGCAATCATCTATGAAAGTGATGAAATATTTCTTACCACCTCTAGTTTGTATAGATTTCATGACACATACATCAGTATGTATTAAATCTAGAGATTCAGTGCTTCTTTCAATTGATTTAATAGATGTTCTAGCCATCTTAACTTCCACACAAGTTTCACATTTATGATCAAAATCAATTTCAAATTTAGGCAATAAATTCAAATTGATTAGTCTATGTAAAGTATGATAATTAACATGACTCAATCTACCATGCCATACATTAGATGACTCAAGCATGTAAACAGAAGATGTACCCTCATTATTATTAATAATAGGAAAAACAATCATTACATTCATCTTAAACAGGTCATTGCTCAAATATCTTTTGCCCACATACATTCCACTCTTAAAGAGTGAAAATTTATCAGACTCAAAAATCAACTTGAAACCATTCTTGCTCAACAATGAGCCAAATACAAGATTCTTTTGAATTTCTGGCACATGTAGTACATCTTTCAAAGTAAGAAACCTGTCCGTAGTTATTTTGAGCACAACCTTTCCAATTCCTTCAATCTTAGAGGTTAAGGAATTTCCCATGAAAATTTTTTCTCCATTACCCACAGAATTATATGAAAAAACTTTTTTTTTTTTTTTTTTTTCTGAACATACATGGTGAGTAACTCCAGTGTCCATCCACCATTCCTTGGTATTTTCTCCTACCAAGTTCATTTCAGAAATCATGGCAGAAAAGATCATGTTGGTTTGAGCCACAATAGGATTTACAACAATTTTGCTTGACAATGTGTTCAACAAAATTCAAACAAATTGAATACTCAAAACCAGCCAAGTTTAAGAAATAAATATAAATATTTACGGTCAAACGTTACTGTGAAAATAGAAAGTAAACTGCAGAAACAGAGTAGGCACAATGCGAACACACTAAACAAAAGAATCTAAAAACCCAGCCAAGCAATAAACCGTAAGAGACAAAATAAGCCTAATATTATATAATATAATCCAAATCACTAACGCTGTCAAGCACGAAATCAGCTTTATCAAATACTTAGAAAATATCTAATACACAGTAGGCACAAATATACGTATTGTGATTGAACAAATGAAACCAAACCCCAGCCAAACAATGATTCAAGTTAGACAAGTATCCTAATATTATATAATAAAATTAAAGAAGATGGATAGCCTTGAAAACTCAAAATTACCAGCACAGTCAAACACGTCAACCTTCGAAGATCATAAATTAATTTATAACATAAACAACAAAGCAGTAAACAGGGGATATTTGCAGACGGGCACAGTTAAAAAATAAAATATAGTAAGTTAGAACGGGTATGAAATGTATTTGAAAATTAGCCTCTCAAATTTTAGAAACTCGAGTTCCATATTAAACTTGAGTTTTAAAAACTCACTTCCCACTTGTTGATTTGGACCGAGTTATGCCACACGGAACTACAAACCCAGAAAAGAAGAAAGAAGAAATAAGGAAACCTAGTAGAAAGAAAGAAAGAAGAAGAAGATCCACAACAAAGAAGAAGACCCACGGCACACACAAACCCAGTCTCCATCAAGCACATCTCGATCGTCGATCTAGATGCAGTTCACGATCTCCATGGGTGCAGTCTGAAGTCGGTCAAGTTTGCTTTGTTTTGAATCATTAAAAACTATTCGAACTCTTAAAACATCGCCAACTGCAACTATTAACCTCAGTTGCCGCTAAAGTTTCTCCATTTTAGGTGAGCTTTTCACTTTAACTAGCTTTGTACTATGATCCTTATGATCAAAACCCAGTTGCCCTTTTATGGGTTTTTTAAGCTTTCTAGGTGGTAAATGAAGTAGGGGTTGGATTTTTTTTTTTTTGGTATACCAGGTGTTTGATTAAAGTTCCCAGAGAATTAGTTCGGTTCCCCAGAAAAGGAAAAAGATGTATGAATCTAAGTCACATAACTGAACAAGGATTAGTGAAGTTGGTTTTCCTTATTTTGCTTCCGTTGTGCTGGTTTCTTGGTGATCAAACTGAAAATTATGTCTTGCCAGCCTTTTTAGTGCTAAAATTAAGACACTTGCTGTAGACAATTTGCAGATGATGTCTTCTGCACTGGAACTCGAGTTCCACCTGGAATTTTTTACTAGATCAGCAAGTCAGAAGTTTGGAACTCGATTTGCTACTGAACTCGAGTTTTAAAAACTCGAGATGCTAGTTTTTCACTTTCTTCCCTACCTTGTCAAATAACAAAATTCTTCTAATAATAAAGTTAAATGGAAAAAAATTCCGGTAAACACAACCCAGGTTTTTCCAAGTTTTCTGCAGCGTATATACAACTGCGATTTAGTGTTTTTCAACAATCACAAAATTCCTTTCCCCGTGAATCAAAAAATAAATTAAAATATAAATCTATTTTAAGATTGTTGGATATATATCAAAATTTTACTTTGTGATTAAGCAAAAGGAATACATACATATCTAAATATAAACAATAACACAAATAGATGTGATAGACAAAAGCAATAAACACATATTGAATATATATAAGAAGAAATATGCAAATAATTAATAACTCACAGACCAAATGCGTGAAAAATGGATGATTCAGATCAAGTCTTATGTTTGACACAATCTTCTTAAAGCAGATTTTGCCCCTCACACAATCACTGCGGTGCTTTGAGACTCACAGACATCTGCCTCCTAGGATAAAATGAAAACGAAACACAGAAGGTCGTGCTCTGCGAACTACTCAATGTCTTTTTCTCTCTCTTTGACACAAAATGAATATGCACAAAAATATTCTCTCTTAGAGATTTTTTTTTTTTTTTTTAAATCCTGAAAAGTAGTTTTTATGAATGAGGAACTATTAAAAATTATACGTTACTAAACAGGCACTTTATTTCAATAATAACTGTTGTGCATAGATTAACTGACTTAAAATTTAAAATAATAAAATATTATTATTTGGACAAGTAGACTCAATCCACATATGCCAAAAGTCCAACCCAATGTCCAACTCATGAGCATATAAACTCATATATTATTTCTTTCCTTTCCTATGTGGGACTCAGGATTTTTACTACTTTTAATAACATCTTCAAGTGAACATAGAAAATATCAATTTTTTATTCACTCCATGTTATTTTTCCTACAATAGAATCTGTGCACAGCAGTTATTACTGAAACATAGTGTCTATCTAGTAACGTATAATTTTTAATAGTTCCTCATTCATAAAAATTACTTTTGAAAAAAAAAAAAAATCTCCCAGTGAGAATATTTTTGTGCATTTCATTTTGTGTCAAAGAGAGAGAAAGAAACATTGAGTAGTTCGCAGAGCACGATCTTGTGTGTTTCGTTTTCGTGCTGTAGATTATTTTATCATGGGAGGCAGATGTCTATAAGTCTCAAAGCACCACAATGATTGTGTGAGGTGCGAAATCTGTTTTAAGGAGATTGTGTCAAACATAAGACTTAATCTGAATTATTCATCATTCACGCATTTATTCCGTGAGTTTTTAATTATTTGCAGATTTCTTCTTACCTATCATATTTATTTGTGTTATTGCTTATATTTAGATCTGTATGTTGTTCATTTTGCTTTATCACAAAAGTAAATTGTTAAAATATATCCGACCAACATTTGATTAGAAAAATTTTCTTTGTACTATACCATTCATTACTAAAAATTGGATTGATAAGTGGCAAACAAATCCCAACTCCTAGAACAAAAAGGACATCCAAATTCAAAAAACGTCACACTCGAGTAAAAAAAAATCTCAAGATGCCAAACAAACAGCCCTCTATGACCTAACGCAAAATGTAAAAAATCCCGCACGCTACAAAATGGCGCGTGATTACAAATTTTGATCTAAAAACCATTCCTTCCGAGAAAATCGAAGTAGTAAGGTAGTAGTAGGTTACCACTTACCACCTTCTCTCTCTCTCTCTCTCTCTCTTTTCTATTTCCTCCGCCAGTTCACAAACGAATACACAAACACAACAATAAAAACAGCTAGCCGTACAGCCGGTTCGCTTGGAGTTATAAAAACTCAAAATACTCAACTTTCTTTTTTCACAAGTTTTGAATTTGAATGGCCTCTCTTCTCTCACCAAACTCAACTCCAAGATCTCTCTTCATTTTCACTCTCTCTGTATCTCCACCCTCCTCGTAACCATGCCTTCCTTTTCTCATTCTCTGAATCTCCACCACTCCCGATTCCCCAAACCGCTTTCTCCTTACATTCGATCCGACTCTTCTTCCTTTCCGCATTATCTCAAGGTATATCTTAATTTCTTTTAGCTCCTCCTTCTTTTGGTTTTATTAGTAAAACATAGCTCTTTTTTCCCCCTGATTTAGTATTGGATTAATTTTGAATTGGCTCATTGTTTTGTTATTTACCTTTGTGTAGCTAAATGCACCAATTTTTCGAAGTCGTGCGTGCCGTTTACAGCGCAGTCTTGTTCGATTCAAGGCCTTCGATGACGTATGTCAAATTAGAGGCTAATTGTTATGCCAATATTTTACATCATTATTGATTTTGTTTTAGCTTTGGCGGAATTTTCAATTACAAATTCAATATACTGTTCTGATCATTTTCCTTTCAAATTCATAAATCAATGCATTCTTGTTGTTGTTGTTATTGGTGATTATGGAGATTAAACTTGGATGATCGTCTTGTTATATAGGATTCATTTGATATACCGTCGCTTCATGATTGGAATGACAATGATGGGATGTCTGGGTACATGCTTTCATCCAGTGAAGGCGAAGATAGCGATACAGAAATCTTGCTAGGTCCATTACATGACGATGAAATGCCTAGTGTTACTGTAAAAACTGATGAGGCCTTTGCAGCTGCTGCTAACCGGCTCGCAATTCTTGGGAGAAGACGCAGGAAACACAGGCAAGTTCGCCGCTGTACCTATCCACGCTCATCATATTAATGGCTATGCTCTTGGTTAATATTTGAGCAGTCATCGTTTTTGGTTGTTGAGTTTTTTTATTATTGTATTAACGAGAAGTAATCGTGGTTTCTCTAGTTTGAAATCTCAGTCTTTTTGCGCTCTATAATTGCAGGATTAAATTGGGGGTTTTGATCAATGCTGGACTTATAAGCTTCTTGATAGTGCTGCTTTTATTTGTGGATTGGTGTGCATGGAGGATTGTCAGGTTACCTTTAGAAGCATTTTACTTGACCCGCCCGTTTCTTATATCAGCCGCTTTAGTGTCTTGTGCAGGCTATGTTTGTGTCCCATTACTGTATAGGCTCAAGATTCATCAAATAATCAGAACAGAAGGGCCTGCTAGGCACTCCTTAAAAAAGAGAACTCCCACAATGGGTGGATTGTTTTTTGTTCCTATCGGTGTAACTGTTGCTAGATTCGTTGCTGGTTTTTCTTCTACCGAAGTGTTTGGGGCAGCTGCAGTAACTCTAGCATTTGCTGCAATTGGGTTACTAGATGATATCTTAAGCCTTGTCAAGAATGATAATAGTGGTTTATCAGCATGGGGAAAAATTGCGCTGGAGGTAAAGATTTTTTCGCTGATTGATTTCTTCTTGGATTTAATATGCTTATTGCTGTTTGAATCAGTGGTGGATTCCTAACAAACTTCGAGTAATGTAAGTTTGATACTGTACAGGTAGCCGTTGGGACCTGGTTTTCATTTTGGTTGGATAGCACAAGTATATCGTCACCCTACAGCATGTATAGCTTCTTGTAACTAATCTGATCAACATTTTTCTGATGGTAACTCACATATCTATTCTCATAATGACAAGCAAGATAATGCTACATGAATTTCTTGGCAAAGGAAGCAAAAACAAATTTTTCTCTTAACTATTTTCTTCTTGGAGCAGTTTACAATTTAAAATATTGCTGGATTCTTCATAAGTTCAAAAAATGTCAGCCATTATAGGTGAACAAGTGGACATAAGATTGATTTTGTGTTTGCTATCTGTCATTTATTCATTTTACTGTTACGTGTACATTGTCCAAGTAGTTGCAAATCATTAACCTAAGGTTGAGGTTCCTCTGGAAAATTTAGTGAATGCATATATTGGAAATCTCTCCTAATTCCTTTTGAATTCACTGTTTAGAAATCTAAACTTGCCATGAAGTCAATGTTTGATCTAGTTAACCCAAGAGATTGTGGGTTGAATTGATGCCATACATCTATAATCTTGTTTTAATTAGTTAGTGGTAGGATATGTGTCTAATGGGGAATTTATCGCTCAAACACGTCTTTACTACACGAGAATCCATGCAGTACTGCTTTGCATAAATGGTTCATTTTTTTTATGTCCATCTTTCATTTTTCTGTATTGCAGGAAAATGCTACTTCCACTACCTGCACCAATAGGACTTGTGTGCCTGGGAAGATGGTATCTATTGTTGACTTCATTTTGTTTTGTTTCAATGGGGAATGGGGTTAACCTAACAGATGGTCTTGATGGGCTGGCTGGAGGGGCTGCTGCATTGGCTTTTATAGGAATGTCAATCGCAGTGCTTCCAATATGTTCTGGTTAGTATGGATCTTGTTTAGTTAGCTGCATATATTGAAGGGATCATATGCTTTAAAATAAGCAACATTTCAATAATTTTATTCATGTCTTGTGCCATTATCTATAGTGACCGACCCTAACTAGTTTATTGATGATCCATAGCTGACCTCAAAGTTGCTTTTGTTTGTGCCATTATCTAATATATGTTGTAAAAACAAGGTATTGCAGATAAAATAATGCTAAAAAAATGTAAATCTAGTCAAACTACAATGCATTTATCTTGGGCATGATGGAGCTGTTCTTTCTGTGGAAAGCAAATATTGTCATATTCTATGACCAAGAACAGCTACTGATGCTGTTAAACTGATGTAACTTCTTATTGCTTGTCTTCTTGTTGATGTATTTATATTGTTTGGATAACCTTTTGAGACTATCAAACACTTCAACATTCTGCAAAGATCTCTTAATAATTTATATTTTATGACTTGCAGATTGTGACTTGTATGCTTAATCATGTTACTTTACTTGCATCTCTTATAGTTATGTGGGAGACTAATACCTATATTGCAATTTGGTTACACCTTCATCATTGCACTTCCACCCAGGATCTGCATCATGCATAACAGTTCCAAATCCTCATATTACTATAGCATCATTGCAAGTGGCTGGTTGAGAATATTGTGATGATCTTACATGTTTCTTTGTTGGAAGTTTGAATTTCATAATATGCTGGGTAAAGAAGTATAATTGTAAACCTAGCCTCTTCTGATACTTCTTCAACAATGCCAACTATAATTTTTCATCCCATATCAGAGCTTGCTATATTTGGGGCATCGATGGCAGGAGCCTGTGTTGGTTTTCTTTTGCACAACCAGTACAGAGCATCTGTATTTATGGGTGATACTGGATCCTTGGCACTGGGTGGAGCATTGGCTGCAATGGCTGCTTGTACTGGAATGTTCTTTCCATTACTTATTTCATCTGGAATATTTGTTATGGAAGCATCATCGGTTATTGTACAGGTATGTTTTTTTGGTGGTCCTTTTCTCATCTATTTCAGCTACAAAACACTATATGAATAATTATAATTACCACATTCAAGCAAGTTTTGCTAATTTGATGACTTTTAAAAACAAAAAAAAAAAAAATCCTTTCATCGCTGCTCTCCATTCCAATTCTATGGCCTACATGGTCACTTTTGATAAGCCTGGGAGAAAAAGAATTCATGTATTGGGGTGCTATTAGATGGGAAAAGGATTTGTATAGCATACCCCAATTATTTGGGATGAAGGTTTACTTGAGTTGAGATTGGTGTGAATACATAGGTACATTGCCTTATTCAAGCAATTTCTGATGTTTGAAAAAAAAAAAAAAAAAAATTATCCCTTTCATTGCTGTTCCCCTTGCCAATTCTATTGCCTACATGAGATAGGTCTGAATGAAGAAAAATAATTCCTGTATAGTTTATAAATGAATTATGAAAACCGCGTTCTTCAGAAAGTATGTTCTTCAGAAAGTGTAGTTTTCTTGTCCGAAGGCTGACTGCATTATGTTTTAGGTATTATACTTCAAGACAACCAGACTTTTGTGGGGATTTGGGCGCCGCGTGTTCCGAATGGCACCGCTTCATCATCACTTTGAATTATGTGGGATTAAAGAACCGATCATTGTTGCAGGCGCATATGTTATATCATCCATGTTGGCTTTACTGGCTGCCTATGTGGGTCTTATTTCAGCATAACATCCAAAAAGGCCTAATTGCCATTTCATTTGTTGTAGTTAGGGTCACCAGAATCACAGTTCTTTATTTATTCTTTTTGATTTAGAAACTGTGTCCAAGTAGCCATTTTTTATTCTTTTCTTTGAAAAATTCAAGCAAGAGGTCAATGAGATTTAACCGAAACCTCCTCTCTCTTTAATAAAACAGTGGAGAGTGGAGTTATAGATTTAAAACCCTTTAGCACATAATTTACCTATAGAAAGAAGAGAAAAATGTAAAAATACCTGTCAACTTTGGGTTGATTTCAAGTTAATCATTAGAATTCTTAATTTGAAAATTTACTCCCAATTCCAAAGGTTCCATAAATTGTTAAACTGCTTATTCTGTCTTATTTTCGATGGTTGTCATGAATGGAATTTAAATCACATTATTCATTTTCAATTAAAAAAACGTTTTAAAGTATGATATTCATATAATGCGAAATTCAAGATAATCTTTTTTTTTTTTTTTGGGTTCCTTTTTCTCACCTCTCTCGTGTAGTGGCGCTGCTTGTGGACTTTTAAGTCGTGATTGGTGGCAATTGGTAGTTCTCGAATTTGGGTTGGGTTGATGATTTGGGGGTATGAGTGGGGCCAACTTCTTATAACTTGTAGTGGTGCCATGGGGAATATGGGCTTAATGTGGAAATTTGATTTAAGTGTGGGTCCATGAGTGGGTTTTTTTATGATGGGCATGTAAATGTTTGTGTGTGTAAATGTAAATCGATTTGAGTCATGTGGGGACATCTACTGACAGCTTGGGTACCTTGTTCTTTTCAACATAGTTGTGATGGTGATGGATTTCATGACTACATAAGAAAGAATCAAGCCTGATAAAAGAAAAAGATAAAAAAAAAAAGAAAGAATCAAGCATCATCCTCAGCTGCTGCAGAAGAACACACTCTTGAAATGTTAGAAAATTTTGGAGGCAGTCTAAACAAGGGTTCATTAATACCACTAGAACCTTGACATGTTGAACTTAATGCATAGCCCAATGCTCGAGCTACAGGAACTACAATGACATTCCCAACCTGAATGTGTCTCTCTTTTACAGGACCACCGAGCTTGTAATAATCTGGAAACCCAAGTTTGGCATTCTCATGTATTGTTAGAACTCTTTGTATAGGATGTAAGGTCATCTGGTTGTGAGGCTATGCTCGTGTAACAACTGTTGGCAGAGCCTCATCCTACTATAAACTTGCAAAGGTGTTGAGAAGGTGTTGAGAATACACATGTGAGAAAAGTCTCATGTTGAATAAGAATGACAATGATGAGTAGTTAATATAGCATAGTTGGGCCCAAACTCATAGAGTTAAGTATTTTAAGTTATATGGTGTCTCTATATATTATAGTAACTGCTAAGTTGGTAGCTCTCCAAGGTGTTATCTCCCCAACAAGTAGTATAAAAGCTCATGGTATTGTGTGGCAAAGATGGCAAGGTTTATGGGGTCTCTATCCTAGTAGCGACAAAGCAAGCCTAAAGGGCCTAATAGGTCCAACAAAGGATGGTGTGTGGTGAAGGTGGCATTTAGGGTCCCTTCCACGGTGGGGAGTATTGCTAATGCTGCTAGATCACGATGAAGCTTGTGATTCCAATGGACAAGAATGTGTGGGCAGGTTTCGATAGATGTGCGTGAGGGGAGATTGTTGGAAATACATATATGAGCGAAGTCTCACATCAAATAAAAAATAACAAGAGTGAGTGGTTAATGTAATATAGTTGATCCCAAACTCATAGGCTTAAGTCTTTTGAGTCAAATCATATCTCTATATGTTATATTAACTACTCAGTTGGTCGCTCACCAAGGTGTTATCTCCCCAACAAATGCTATCATCACAAAATGGTAAAAATGCAAAGGTAAGTAAACCCTTGATACATTTGGATCCCATTCAACTTTATTATTGGGATGGACACAAACACTTGGCAAATATGGATCCAAATTTATTATAAGGATGGCCACAAACACTAGGCAGTTCTCTAAACTTTGCTCCTGTTTTTTGGGATCTCACAAACATGCTCGGAGTCATCATTGTTCAATTCAAGTGGACGATGATTATAGAGGACACAGTCTAATTGTTTTTTCTTTGGAGGACCTAACAATTTGTCTTTGCCATATCTAATAAGCATTTGGAACTCTGTTTGGGGAGTTTCATTATAAGGTATTTCATCCCAGTGTTCATCATTCTCAACATCAGGAAAGTCGAAAATTGCATATTTAAGCAAAAGCTTTTCTTCTAATTTAAGATTGTGGCCTTCATAATAAGCAATTGTGTTCATCTCAAACTCCATCGAAATAACCTCCTTTGCAACAACATCACGAGTGTGAACTAGGAATTGAGGCAAATTCTCAGTAGACTATGCCCCATAAGAAAACATGCATGTGTAATTGAGGAAGCCCGTATGCACCTGCCACCATCATACCCATCTAGGCTTGATAGTTCATGCCAATGAGACAACCCAATGCGTAATGTTCAAGAAAACCATTTGCAAACTTAAATAATGTTAACCACATTTTCTATTAAAATATAATCTTGGCTTCGGATATTGAAGTAAATCTTTTTTTTTGGAAAAAAAATATTGAAGTAAATCAATGTAAACAATTAGTTGTTTATTTTTCTTGTCTTCCAATGGATTGTCTTTATTCCTAAATTGATTAAAAGCCACTTATTCCTTGACGGGGTTCACCACATATCACATCAACATCATTTGGTAAAGGTAAGATCTTTGACTTGTAACCTTTGATGACAACATCTTTTAGTCTTATACTCTTAGTACAACTCCCTTATCCCTTAATAGGTTGGCAAGAGTCTTCCTCAGCTTTATTACCTTTCCTACAAACCTTAAAATATGATTCACTATAACATATTGCTAGTATCTTCTCTACTTCAAACACCTCCTTATCTTCCCCATCAACCTCATCACTGTCACTATCATCGTTAGTACCATCATTAGCAACATTTTCTTTTCCAAAGAGATTCATATACTCTTGTGGAACATTATTATTTTTATCTTGGGAAAGATAAAAAATATATATATATATATATATTTTTTTTTTTTTACTTCTTAAGCAACAAAAAAAAGTCCTCAGTATATTCATTGTTGACTCTATCTCTGGATGGCTTAACCTGAGACTATCACAAGCATACTCATTCAAGTCAATTGCCCATCTCGTAACAATATTTAAATTGGACAAATTAGCTCAAAGTCACTAGGCCCCATTATTTTGGACTGCGAATTTGAGTGAGGTTTGAAACTGAATTGAGGTATTTGACAAAAATGACACCATTCATAATTTAAAAGTTTTTATATTATATTTAAAATACCATACGCATAGGAAATTTTTTTGTAGCAATGTGACCATATTTTGCATGAAAGAAATTTAACATGCCAATGACATGGTTAATATTTCATGATTTTGGCATTATCATTACAATATTAATACAAATGAACCAATTCAATTGAGGTTAAAGTTGTTAAAAAACAAAAATATCAAATTGATGGTTATGCAAAGAAGTGTTTAATGACCAACATTAGGATATTGGAAGAAACTAATATTTATTCACTTTCAAATTAATTCAAGAAAATAAATGATGAAAGCAACCACTGTAGATTGTTGTCATAAGACCAAAAATGTGTATGTTACAATCGAAGTAAAGTTCCAGCAATGTCACCTTTGGTTTATGATGCTCCAAAACTTTATCAAGTTCAACTTCACTACGGAAAATTGCAGTCACATTTTGGAATTGATTTTCTCTTTGCCTCCAAATCAACATTCAAAGAAATCTTAGCAATGGTTAATTTCTCAATCAAACAATCTAATAAATTATCTTGTCTGGTTTCTTAAAAGAATACATGTTTGCTTTCAATAAGATTATGATTGTCATCAATAGCCTCAAACATTTCCACAATCTTGCAAATATGTTGGGGCTTCCCTTCATTAATTTTAGCATTAGCATCGTCATGAAAATCCTAAAAGTACTGCTCATCGATCATTGCCTGAGTGTATCAGTGTCAAACTTGAAAAATCTAATCAGAAACATTCTTGTCATTATAACTTTTTTGGCCCAGCTACAAGCTTCTTCAACTTCTCCTGGTATTGCTTAGGCCAACGTTGGCGCGCCTCCTCATCCTGAACTAGCTCTCTGGTGTACTTAGCAGTTGGAGAAATTCATATCATCTTAAATATTGATGACGTAAATCCGTAGAGAAAGTTAGTACAACACATGGCAAAGCATACGTTTTTGCTTTTATAATAATATATATGAAATTTTCATTTTGGTAGATGATTATTATCATTTTAAGTTTTTATTTCAAAACATTTTTGTTAACATTGAATGGAACCTTAGTATAATTTTCACATTTTTACATCTCACCCCAAAACAAATTCCTGGTTTCGTTCTAATTACATAGTTATTTGCCACCAAAAAAAAAAATTACATGGGTTATTAACTAGTTCATATTTATAAGATGTAAGGTGGTAACAAAAGTGTGAAAAAAAAAAAAGGTGAGTAACAAAAGTAACAAATTGTGTCCTTATTTGTTGGAAAATTTTCTTGTAAATTTAACTCACGTGAAAAAAAAAAAAAAAAAAAAAATCCTAAAGAGTAAAACTAGGGATACACCTAACTATACACTCAAATTCACAACATATTTAATGTCATCTTGTGATTTATGCACCTAAAATTTATATTTGAAGAAGTACCTATGGTGGTTCCATGTGTAAGTGCTGAAATCCAATCACAAGTTAATACCCAAACATCTTGTAAAATTGGGTGTGTTGTAGGCGGATTGTTCCAATTTTCCAAAATTTAATGAGTGTAAAATTTACTTTAAAAAAAAAAATCAATAGTTACAAATTACAATATGAGAAGGGGATTTAAATCATGGATATCTCATTAGAAACACCAAAAGATATTGTGGGGGCCAGCTAATTAGGAAGTATTCTTAAAACATTATTAACTGGGCCTATGGCCCTATCCGAGGACATTAGACCATCCGAGGAGGCCCAAATAAGATTATGAGGAGAATAAAATGAAGAGAAGAGTAGAGACAATATGAGATGGGTCCAATAAACATCCGAGGACGAAAGCCTTCTCGGCAACTTGTGTTCGAGGTAAATCTGAGTGTCATATCATCATGGACTTACTTCGAAACTACATCACAACTAAGGGTAGGACATTGGACTAAGGATAAGAATTGAAAGGTAAACAAATATCTTTAAAAGCTGCTACCTCCACATTAAATGCCTTTCAACTAATTTTCTGGCCGCATTAATGTGAAAGTGATGCCTGAACAGTGATCAAGCAGCCTTACAGTTACTGGCTGATGGTTCTAAGAGGTGCTGGATGGGATAGGAAAGAATCCCCCGAATCTAACCTACACGTGTGTGGTAAGGATGACACCGGGATTATAGTATATAACAAGAAAAAATGAACTGAAAAGGGGTGGTGGAACTCTGGTATAATTTTACTTTCAAGAAAACCATATGAGACAAATTACTAAATCTATTTCGAGGATAGATTTTTCTAGTCTTGTGTCAAGCCGTCTTGAAACATTAAATCTAGTCGTTTTTCTTCTGGGGTAGATTTAATTCTTCAATCCACACTTTACAAATTTATTATGTGGGCCGTTAGCGTTTGGGTCCCATACGATTTTGGGGCCAATCCAATTTCAGTCCTTACAGATACCATTTGAATGACAAGATGATTTATGACACACACACACACATGTGTATATATATATATATATATATATATATATAACCAAAGCTGAAATAAAATCCAATTAGATTCTAAATTGATTTTAATTGAGGTCCAATTTTGCCCCACAAGTCCAATTTAAGATTTTTAATTTTTGTGCCAAGTTAATTATTCATTATCCCTAAAAAAATATTCATTGAAAAAAAAAACAAAGAGTCCAATATTAATATTAAAAAAACCAATCATACACCTAATCTAACACTCTCTCTTTTTTTTTTCTTTTTTCTTTTTTTTCTTTTTTTGTGTATAAATACCTATTATCTAAACCACTCTAAGATTGATCTTGGGATAATATGTGGCATTTTATGAACCATGTAATATGTTAGAAGCACTATGTGGGCAACTAATAAGTTTAGTTCTTTTAGGTATCCAAAAAAATGATAAATATTTGTTATTAACCAAATTGTAAGTAGATACATATTAATTAAGATCAAAACACTTCCTTGAAATTGTATAATAGAATATTTAAAATAAGTGCTAACATAAAATTATATGAAATTACCTCCTTGAAATTGTATAATAGAATATTTAAAATAAGTGCTAACAAAAAATTATATGAAATTATCATGGTTTAAGTTTTTTTTTTTTTTTTTTTTTGATTGCTTGTTTAAGTTAAATATAAGCTACAGTAGAAAGAGATTTAATATAAAAAATACAACCTAAAAATATTTAAAAACTATAGCTAAACATATGATCTACAATTTATTTTTTTGAGATAAAGGATCTACAAATATTAGTGTATTGTAGAATTGTAAGTACACCTAGTGCCGGTTACATGCTAGTATATATAAAACTGAAGACATTTAAATTTTGGTTGATTTCATAATATTATATAACATAAACTTTTAAAACCTCACGAGTTTATATGTAATTTATAAAATAAAATAAAAAAGTTTACATGTAATTATTTTAATATATATATTAATTGAATTTAGATTTTATTTTACATTTAAAATCCATTTGAATTTTACTAAATCATTTCTTTAAACTTATTACTATATATAATTCATTCAGTATACAAATAGAATTATAATAAATATTTAATGCTGTAATATATAGTTTCATATATAATCACAAACCTACTAATTGTCTATTCATAATTATCACAATAATTAATTTTTTTTCTAAAAAATTAAATTTCATATATAAACAAGAAATAGAAGAGAAAAAATTATATTATGTTCAACTTATCCATACTTTACAGTTTATATGGGTTTTCGACTAGTTTACATAAATAAAATTGTTAAAGTATGCTGTATATTAGATACTTTAAAATAATATATATATATATATATATATATATATAAAACCGAAGTTTTTGAAGCTCCCACAATTTTCCACGTCAGCACATATTAAAAAAAAAAACAAAAAAAAAAAACGTAATTTTATATATATATATATATATAACCGAAACTTTTGAAGCTCCCACAATTTTCCACGTCAGCACATATTAAAAAAAAAAAATAATAATAAAACTACAGCAAACCACAATACTCTACCAGCTCCTCCTCGATGCTCTCTGCCATCCTCTACCATCTCCTCAATCAGACCCACGGCAAACCTACAGCAAAACATTGCATCGCATACAAACCAAATCCACTTTTATTTTCTTTAGCTCCACTCACACACAACTCTCAAACTCTCATTCTTCTCAAGCTTCCTAAGAAACCCAGGTCCAAAAATTCCCACCACAGACCCAATTTTTGTGTTCTAGCTTCTGCAAACCCAAATGGGTCTGATGGGTTTTCATGGCTGAGTCTGACTCGGTCGGTTCGTTGTGGCTCAGAGCAGCTGTGGTCGAAACTCGGCGAGTCAGAGAAGAAGGAAACTGGGTTTGCTTGGAAGATGCCAATGTGAAGGTGGGTGAGTTTGTGGGGCAAGCTAAGGAAGGGGTCAGCAAAGGTCGGGGTGAGTCGGAACGGTTTAGGATTGAGTTAGTGCCTGAATTTTTGAGTTAGAATCGGTGGGAGCGTTGGAAGGTAATTCTACACTTTGAGACCCTTTTGTTTTAATTTTTGTTTGGTAGATAAGAAATTTCAGGAAAAGGATAGAAAATGGACAAGTTTAAGTATTTTCTTCTGAACTGTGCGGTTCATTGATCTGGAGCTCTCACGTTTTATTGCAGCTGTGAAGCTTCATTGCAAGATTGATAAAGTTGCAGGAGTTCTTGAGACTAATCGTCCAGATGCAAAGAATGCTCTTTACCAAGCAACTATCAAGCGAGGGGACTTCCCATTGAACCGGATCTAGAAGCTGTCTCATGTGGTTGATCTGTGAAGCATTTTTTTTTTTTTTTTTCTGTTTTGGAAACAGTGCCAAAATTTGCCGTCACTTCCCAAGGATAGAAAAAAATGCTCATGGTTAGTTAGTTATTAAACTCATTAGGATTATTTTAGCAATATTTAGTCCACAATTTGTATCTGAATGCTATATCAAAAGTGTTGATGTGAATTTTTGTAGCTTTGTATTGGAGATGTGTTAACCTTGCACAACCAAAAAAAAAAAAAAATACAGATAAAGATAGCATATATGAACTTGGTGGAAATGGAAAATTTTGAGCATTGCATGCAATCTATATATATATATATATATATTAAAACCGAACACTATGAAGTTCTCACAATTTTTCACGTCAACACAATATTTAAATAAAATTATTTTTATATAATCCAAACTTAATAAGGAGTGAAACTTTATCTTTCTAACAAGTCTAAATTAAACCCAAACTCAAACTCATCATTATCATTTTTTTAAAACAAAATTATTTTTGCTCAATCCAAACTTAATAAGAAGTGAAACTCTAACTCTCTAACAAGTCCAACTCAAACTCAAACTCAAACATTGACAAATTTTTTATAATTCATTGCACGTTCAAGTAATAGCTTCTTCATTAAATTGTAACACAAATTGAAGTCATAAAAGAGCAAATCATGCAAGAGTGTAGTTTCTTAAATTTTTTATAAAATTATTTTAATTTACCTTACAAATAGGTAGGTTCTCTTGCATAGCACGGGTTTGCGACTAGTAATAATAATAATGGAGTAATATATAAGAGCCTGAGCAAGAATTGAAATTTTTAACAAAAACAAAAAATAAATAAATAAATAAAAAAAAGGAAAAAAAAATCTAAATACTGAGATGCCCAATAATAATTAATTAAAGCAAAGTGAAGGACATTTCTGTAAATCCAATTCCTGACTGACTTTCGTCGTAACAAAACCCTAATCCATCTAGTCATATAAAACGACGCTGTCTAAATACGTTTCACTCTTCTCCTCCTTTCTAGGGTTTTCGCAGCTGAAAGAACCAACAGAGCCTCCTCAAAAACCCTAGAGCTCTCAATCCCATCATTTCGAAGCCATGGTAAGCTAATCTCGAAGCTAATTTCTGTTCCTCAAATTTCGTTATTGTTTATTATCTGATTCACCCTTCTCTATCTGCACCTTCAATTGCATGTGAAGCCTTAGATTCGTTGTTTCATTTCAGATCTAGAATCTTGTTTTTTCTATGCATAGATTGAGAAATTGATTTTTTGAATTTCAAATAGGCTATTTGCAAAAATTGATGGGTTTTAGAATTATGGCCTTCGAGAAATTGAGGATGTAAATTTTTAATTATTGAGTATTTAATTATTATTTAAATGAATTTAGCTTGTTTTTGAGTTATCAGTGGAATATTTACTGGATAACTTCAAATGTTTAAAAGGGTTTAAATCTCAATGTAACATGGATGTGATTTTTTTTTTTTTAATATCTATGTTATGAAACATTTCCTCAGCTTCACTTTTATGTAAATATTAGCATGTGGGTTTTAAGCAAAAAAAAAAAAAAAAGAGCATGTGGGCAAGAAAATTGACTAGTTCAATTGAATTGTTTCTTGCTGCTCTTGTTGATGAGTGATGTGTTGTCTCAGTTTTCTTAAAGTTTTGAATAGGCTCAAGTTGGTAACCCATCTCGATTTTAGATATCGAATGTAATTTCTGTTCATTGGTTCTGTTTTAAAATTATAGGCAAAAATGTACACCCTTTAAGATTGGTCCATTGTCATTTTGGTCCTGTAAGTTCATATTTGTTGTGTGGCCGCCGTTAGTCCTTCCTCCATTAAGTAAAAAAAGTTGCTGTTAACAATGATAGAAAATGCAAACTTTTCAGGATCAAAATAACAATTGACCAAACTGAACGGGTGTAATTTGTATTTTTTTTCTCTATCTTTTAAAAGTTTAGTATTAAAAACTAGTTTCTAACAGTTAACAGGAGTTATGGATGGAAGAATTAACTGTGATAGTAATTGTGAACTTACAGACCAATGGCGATTGACCAACTTAATGGGTGTTATTTATAATTTTGCCTAAAATATATTATTTGAGGTTTTGTAGCCCCATGCCTTGATCCAAGGCTTGAGTATCAGAATAGCTATGGGACATATTTATTTGGGTTACATTTGTAAGAGCTATTTTTAGAATTGTAAGATTGCTGGGTTTCTGAGTCGCTTGGTTTCATATATTGTGTTTCTAGTCGAAGAGGAGGACTAGGGAACCAAAAGAAGAAAATGTGACTCTTGGACCCGCTGTCAGAGAAGGAGAACAAGTTTTTGGTGTCGCCCACATTTTTGCATCATTTAATGACACCTTCATAGTAAGCATAACGTGTCTGTTTGTTGCTCTTGAAATTATGTTTCTTGGATTCTGGCCTATTGTTTAACTATTTCTGATCTGCAGCATGTGACTGATCTGTCAGGAAGAGAAACACTAGTTCGCATTACTGGTATGGAATTTTTTTCTTCATGGTGCTATATATTATGTATGTCATCCTCTATTTATAGGTTTATGCAGGAGTCATTCATTGTGTTCAAATAGAATAGACCAAAGGGTCTCTTTCTTTGTTCACTATTGTGAACCTTGTGTATTTTTCCTGCTACTACATTTTTAATAATATGTTTTCTTACCTATCAAAAAAAAAAAAAAAAAAAAAGAATAGACCAAAGGGTACATCCCATTGAGTTATGATGGGATCTGTTAGATGAATTAATCCTTCATCCTGGAAAATTATGTCTACATATTTGTAGATAGGTGTGACAGCATATTTATGCTTTTACTTCATCGGCTTCTAATCTGCATATTGTATTAAAAATTTTCGTTTAACACTTTAGCATGTGAACTTTAATGTATGGTGCATCCATCCAGACAAAGTTTCAAAACTAGTGGAAGTTTTTCTTTTTAACACCCAAACTTTGTTGACTTGCCATATCAATATCTCACCAGTATGTTTAAGAGAATCTGGCAACCTTCATTCCTGTAGTAGAATCCAAGAATGACTGGAAATATTTTATTGTTTGCATTGTGTGGATTGAAAAACTGCTTTGTAGCTTGTTATATAATCTTTTTTTTTTTTTTTTTCAAATACAGGTGGGATGAAGGTGAAAGCTGACAGAGATGAGTCCTCACCATATGCTGCCATGCTTGCAGCACAGGATGTTTCTCAGAGATGCAAGGTCTTTATCTGCTTTCTATAGAGTCCTCTTCAACTGAGTTTCTAATCTGAAACCTATGCTGATTAGGTTGCTTTAGTTTTGGAAATGAGCGCTTAATGGACTTTTAATGTTTCTATAAAGGGCTCATTTATTTATTTTTTATTATTTTTTTGGCTAAGATGTTCCCTTTTCAGTTTGATTTGAAAATTCAAATATTTATTTGCTCTATGGGCCATTAGAACATAATTTTTTTTTGTTGGGACTTGGCGTCTGTAGTAATTGTTCATCATGTGAAAATAGCATTGTCATATCTTCTCTTACAAATTTATTTTGCTAAGTTTCAATTTTCATAATGCAGGAACTTGGCATCACTGCCTTGCATATCAAGCTCCGTGCTACTGGTGGGAACAAGACCAAAACACCTGGTCCTGGGGCACAGTCTGCTCTCCGTGCACTTGCTCGTTCTGGAATGAAAATTGGACGTATAGGTAAAGGTCTAATTACATAGAAGGAAAATTTCACAATTTTATTGTTTACCTACGTAGATAACCGTTTCTTTACCACACATCATGTAGACAGATTAGTGAAAACTATTTTTTCCAGAATGCACATGTCACCCCAGATATTTCACACAAGAGATTGGCCAGGAACTTACTGTGTATATATAAATACTGCTCTTGCAGTTATACCAAAAAAAAACCCTAGATGGTTGATTTGAGAAGTTTGTTTGGAAATGGGTATTGGGTAGGTTTTAGTACTAATTATTTTACAATGTGGTTATTGGTGCTAGGGTTGCGAGTGACACAAGCTGAGCCAAGTTGCGTGTTGCTTAAGCCTAGGTTGCTAAAAATTATACAAGCAGTCTAATCAAGCTTGTTTCAAGCTTTAAAATCTGAGACTCAAGCTTGGTTTAATAGAGGCTAGCTCATAAGCAGTTTGCTGAGCCCAAGAACTTTTTGGAATTTGAAAATAATAACCACTTAAACACTAAAAGGCCTTGCCATTAAACAGGCCAATGGCTCAGAGGGGTAGGGGACCCTTGATTAATAGCTGAAGTTTGGCACATAAGGGGAAAAATATGTTAAAGGAAGAAGTCATTGCCCCATAAAATTGTTTTGCTACTATGATGATGGTAAACAAAGCAACTAATTAGAGCAAGAAAGGGGTGAGGAATTTGAACCCTGAACATTTTTATTTATTTATTATTATTTATAAATTTTCCTCCCTTGGAAGCGGCTGGAAAATTCGCATTGTTAAAGGATATAATTTACTTATGATTTTTGGAGCCAATTGAAGAAATGACGTTAGGAGTCCATGTCTATTATGCATTGCATTTTAAGGTTGACCTTTTTTTTTTTTTTCGGTGATTTGATTTATAATTTAACTTGTCTCAGAGGATGTCACTCCAATTCCTAGCGATAGCACTCGTAGAAAGGGTGGTAGAAGAGGAAGAAGGCTGTGAGCTTGCTTTTCTTATCCAGTCAGGTGTTTTTGCTCTTGCAATGGTTGTGATTTCCAAATGAGCTTTGGGACATTGGAAATTAGATACAATTACTACCCAATTTTGAAACTAATTTGTACTTTTCTACGTGACTTGCGAAAGATTTATTTCGAATTGTTTGAAAACAAATTTTATAAGACTTGGCTAAAATTATGACTTCTAGTTTTTCGTAAGGCATTATTTATATTTTATGCTGTTGCGTATCCTGCTCATATAATTTTTGTGCTCTGGGTGATAAAGAAGCGGAGAAAGTCTACAGAGGCAACAAAATCTCAGATCATTTTCATAATACATCAATACCCTTGTTTTGTGTTGTGGTGGGTTCGGTTATAAGTTAATAAAATTATTTTATTTTATTTTGACCTATGTGGGTTGATTGTGAAAATGTTGTGAGATTTTGTTATGTTCATAGAATTAACTCTAAAAAGTTTAATTAGCTAGGAAATTTGCTATATTTTGATTTTCTAATAACTATTACCAAGAAATGTCTATTCATTCTCAAAATGGGCTTTAATAGCTATTAGGTGACTCTGTAATTAGCTTGGAAATTAAACAAAAAAAAAAAAAAAATCATAAATATCTGACAACATAACCTAGCGTTCGGCCCCCAACACTTGGATTGTCTAGGATTGAGACTTGGTGCAATATCTTAGGTGTAATACTATTCAAGGGTCAAGTTCCAAAATAAACTTTGCGCATGGGTGCACCGTTTAGAGCACCAAAACGTATTTTATCTATTTTGACACCATCTTTTACAAAATCAACTTTTTAACTTTGGATAACAGCCCTCTCGAAGGGATATTGGTATTGTATTGGGATCTCAATGTGTCTAAATGATGGGATTTTTGGAATTCAATACCATGGCCTATGCTGTGACGCGACATGCTCTATCCAAAGTTAACTCTTTGCCATCCTTGCCTCCTCGAGATTATTGCCAAAATGGTCCTGGTCCAAGATTAGGTCGTGTATCTCAGGATTAACGAAGTTAGAGAAATGAACAAAAAGATTGATAAACCATTTAAGGGTGGGGAAAGGAAAATATGTTTTGATTATTTACTCAGTTTTATTTATTTATTTATTTATTTATTATTATTATTATTATTATTTATTTTATATAAATTCAAATTTGTTTAATCAATAAACAATTTTAGGAAATTAAATGGTTTTGGAGTGTTTAAATGAGTCTTTAATTGAAAGCCATGGGTAGGTGATGGAAATGTCGTCAGGGATGAAGGCATGAATGCGTGGGTTGGCCTTAGTTTTGAATCATCTGGATTAGAATGGAATGCGTCTTAAATTGATTATTTTTTTAGTTTAAACGACATACTTGAATTGAATTTTTGCTATGATTGTTTGTAAGGATTTTTTTTTTTTTTTTTTTTTTTAATTGGTTAGATTGAAGAATGATGGAGAAGAGTGATTTTTTATATCGGGTCCATATAATTGCTATTTTCCCCTATGGTATTTCATATGATGTAGATGAAGCACTGTGATAACTTACGTTAAATAGTAAAAAAGAGTCTTAGATTTTTATATTCCAAAAAATAATTTAGAAAGAATTTCCAACTCTCCTTAAGATATACAAATATTTCAACTCCAAATTTTGTTAAAGGGGTTTCTAAACTCCTCTTAAAGTTTCGATTATATAGCTAAATTTTCAGTTCTCAAGGATTTTTTTTAAGGCAACTTGAAATTGAGTCATGAAGTTTTTGTGGGATACTTCATGTATTTGTTGTCCACACAGGTGGATCTTGAGCATTCGGAGGATTTGTTAATGATTAGTGTTTTTTTTTTTTTTTTTTTTTTAATAATCAAATAGTTAAGAAAGTGAGATTTGAATCCTTAACTTGATCATTGAAAACAACAAAAAATACTAGTTGACTTATAAAGTGTTTGACAATAATTATTGTTTAGCAACATTTGTATATATTGAAAGAACCACCAAATTAATTTTTTTTAAAATGGACCAATACATTCACTAATGTTCGCCCCATACCAATTAAACTCAAGAAGTTTATAATCCTTAATTCTTAAACAACCCTTTTGCTCACGAATTCGAAATTAATTGAATTTGAGATCTAATTAAAATGGGCCTCCTATTCAAGCTAAAGTTTTTGTTAAAGATGAATTGCCTAATCTCGAAATGAGACAAAAAAACACGTGAAATTTGTTCAGACAAATAATTTGGGATACTTAGTAAACTACCTCTATCTTAGTAAATTTTTATGGACTTAAAAATTAAATTCAATCACAATAAGATTCACCAACTTCTTTAAAAAAAATAGCAAATTAGCTTGATCCCTATTAATGTTATGTAGATGGCCTAAATATATAATTTAGGTGCAGCCAAAATTATGAAAAGACAGCATATTCCCTTGATTATGAGTATTGGGTTCACTATAAAAGGTGTCATGGTTGGAAACTTTGAAGGTAAAGGTTTTTTTTCCTAAGAATGGATTGTAATTAAGTGATACACGTATCTTGAATGAGCATTGCTTACATTAATAAAATATTTATGTCTTAACACGTACGTATGAAATTGTGTTTAACATTTTCATTTGATTCAACTTTTTTTGATAGACAATGTTCATCAACAAAACTCCTTTACAGACGACGACAACAACAACAACAACCAAAAAAAAAACTCTTTTCAATACAAAGTACAAATTATTAACAAAACAAAGTATGCAAGGTTTAGGATAAAACCTGTAAGGACACAAATTGGTTCCAAAGCCTAAAGGATGGATGAACTTAGGCCCAAAGAGTCCAATACAATGAATTTGTAGAGAGTAGGTTGGAAAACTAGGATTTAATGAGTCAAGCAACAAGTAAAATGGATCCAGATGACAAGAAAATGAAAATAAACTGGTTTAATTTAAAGAAAATTGACCTCAACACAATCTGAAGAGATCAGTTCTTATGTATTTCTACTCAAGTTTGATTACAAGTTCAACTCTTGATTGCTACTGTGTTTTTCTTTCAATTTCGTGATCTCCGTCTCTCAGGGTCTTCTTTCTGTTTCATATTTTCTTCCTTCTTTCATCTCTACCCTCCATGTGTAGAATAGATTGCTAGTGTTGATCCTTGTCCTATCAGCACCTTCCTGAAGTCTATGGTAGTAGCTGTAAGACTAAAAATTACTATTCAAGTATCACTTCCTCATTAATACGGCCAGAGAGTTAGCTACAGAGCATTCAATGCGGTGGTAACAGCTTTTTCTTTAGATATTTTAGGACTTCCCTTTATCCTGTGCTTCTGTGATGCTTATCTGTATCAATTGAATCTCTTAGAACGTTGCCTTCGATGGCAAGCCACCCCTTCAGACCTCAGCTTTGCTCTTCCAAGGAGGGATTCTTCCTTGGACCACCCTCACAGACCCTTATGATCAAAACTAACATCTTCACTTACTAACACGGACTCCTCTAACTATGTTCGCCCCTCCTCAAACTACTTCATGTCCTCAGATTGGGCCCAATATATACATAGATATAAATATATAGATATATTTATATATATATATATATATTGCTGGGCCTAACACCCCTACAAAACCAAAAATATTTTCTTGCAGGATTTTTTTCTAGAACCAAAATGAAATTTTATGAAACGAATATCGCAAATATTGTGTGCATGTGTAAGTGGACATATATCAATTGAATAAGTGGCTTATCTTGAATGAGCATTGCTCACATTAATAAGATTCTTATGTCTTAACACATATACATTAAATTGTGTTTAAAAAATTATTTGATGCAACTATTTTTGGTAAACAATGTTCATCAAATAAATTCCTTTACTTATTTATACACTAGTGGCAGCTCTAGGATTATTTTTGTGGGGATCGTTCGATTAATGGGCCCCTAGGGTTCAGGATGGGGTCAGGACTGTTGGGCCAGCAGCCCATCAGAGATCGTATATCCATCCGAGGATACCCTGGTCCTCGGCATAACTCGTCCGAGGACGATCGTTTCCGAGGACGATCGAGACGTGGGCTCATTACGATCAGAGCTCCGAATTCGGTCATCACAAAGGGTAGAGCAGCCGACTAAAAGTGAAAGAGATAAGGCAAACAAATATCTGAAACTACAGCTACCTCCGCATTAATGACCTCTCAACCAACTCTCTGGCCGCATTAATGTGGAGGTGATACCTGAACAGTGGAAAGGCAGCCTTACAGCTGCCCATAGGAAGTTCCAGGAGGTGCCAGATGGGACAGAAAGAAATCCTCCGAACCCAACCTACACGTGTGCGGCAAGGATGAAGCGCAAAGGGAAGTATATAAACTAAAAGAAGAACCGGAAACGGGGGATCGAAAAAAAGAAAGGAGAAAAAGAGAAGGACGAAGAAACAGAGAAAAACAAGAGAGAAGAAAGTAAGGAAGGAAAGTGAGAGGATTCACAGAAGAAAAATATTTGTGAGATCGACCTTGTACTTGAACCAGGTTTAAGGGAAATCTTGGAGGGAAGTATTATAGTTAACCTAGTTCTTTACACCCACGCTCTAAAAATTGTATTGTCTGGGCCTTTTATGTGGGAACCCAATACTATTAGGTTCGTCACCAAATCGTGTCCTTACAATTGGCGCCGTCTGTGGGGAGAGCTTGTGTTAGCTTGCATAACCTCTAATACAACGTTTTCGATGGAAGGAGTGGAACCGCCTCACCCCGCAGCAGGGCTGCATCAGGGTGATGTTAGCCCGCATCAGGCGAAGTCAAGGGGCTCTCAGCGCGGTGGTCCTCGAAAGAGTCCCGAGCAGAGGGAAGTCCAGGAGGGGAGCGTGCATACCACCCATACTACGAGAACCCGTACACGCGGGAAGAGTCACGTGTCCCATGCGAAGTATGATGGGGACCTGCAACGTGAGATTGCGGATTTGAAGAGAGAGTTACGCCATGTACGACGGGAGCGTCCACCCCTTCGCTCCGAACCATCATCCGGGGAGTCGGATGGGGCTAGCTACAGGCGGAGGTTGAGGACCCCGCAGAGTGAGACTTTCTCCTACGAGGAGGAGCGTCATCATAGGCGGAGGCGTAAAAGTCCTACAAGCAGGGGCTTGGGAAATGATGCGATGAACAAAGCACTGAGCCAGATTTCCAGATCACCCTTTACAAAAGGCATTGATGATGCTACTCATCCTCGGCGGTTCAATCAACCTACGTTCTCTCTGTATGATGGCCACTCGGATCCGGTGGAACATGTAAGTTATTACAGCCAGAAGATGGCTATTCATTCCAGGGATGATGCTCTGATGTGCAAGATTTTTCCGTCGAGTTTGGGTCCGACGGCGATGAGATGGTTCAATGGTTTAAGGGCCAATTCTATTGGATCCTTCAAAGCACTGACCCAAGCTTTTGGCGCTCGCTTTATTACGTGCAGCAGAACTCCCTTGCCTCTGGGCTCTTTGTTGACCTTGTCCATGCGAGAGGGCGAAACTCTCAAGGGCTATTCGGATAGGTACTGGGAAATGTTTAATGAGATAGGGGGGAAAAATGACGCTGTGGCTATAACCACCTTCAAGGCAGGTCTCCCAGCTGACCACGACTTGAGGAAATCCTTGACGGGCAAACCTGTCACCAGTGTGCGCCAGTTGATGGATAGAATAGAGAAGTACAAAAGAATAGAGGAGGATCAACTTCAGGGGAAGGGAAAGGCAAAAGCGATACCACAGGAGAGAAGGGATTTCAGGTCGGATCGTTATAATAATAGCCGACCAAGGAGGGATTTCGCTGTGCAGCCAACCTCGGCGGACGCCCAGGTTGTTAATGCGGTGTTTCGGGAGCCTGTCCAGCAGGTATTGGAAAAGATAAAGGATGAGCCATTCTTCAAATAGCCGAACAGGATGGCGGGAGAGCCTACAAAACGCAACCCGAGTTTGTATTGCCATTACCATCAAGACCATGGACACACGACAGACAACTGTAGGAATTTATGGGACCATTTGGAGCAATTGGTCTGAGAAGGGAAATTGAAGCAACTCTTACACCATTCCAGGGGAAGGGGAAGCCAGGCAGGTTCTGAGGTGCGGGGGGATGCTTCATCAAGGCTCCCCCGGGGGACGATTAATGTCATCTTCGCGGCCCCGGGAAGGACCGGTTCCTGCCCCACGAGAGTGTTGTCGGTGTCCCGATTCCCCGCTGAGGATCGCTCTCAAGCATCGAAGAGGGCCAAGAGGCGTGTCCCTTTGATTTTGGGTTTCTCAGACGAGGATTTGATTGGAACTATACAGCCCCACGAGGATGCCTTGGTGGTCACGCTGAGGATTAGCGGTTACGATGTCCGAAGAGTAATGGTTGATCAGGGGAGCGCAGCGGATGTAATGTATCCGGATCTGTACAAGGGGCTAGGTTTGACACAGGAGGATTTAACAACCTATACTTCCCCTCTAGTCAGTTTTGAGGGAAGGTTGGTCATTCCTATGGGACTAATCAGGTTGCCCGTGCAGTCAGGCACGGAGGTGGTGGAGGTGGATTTTATTGTTGTAGATGTTTATTCTCCATATACGGCCATCCTGGGTAGACCTTGGCTTCACACACTTAAAGCGGTTTCGTCCACCCTGCATCAGAAAGTGAAGTACCCATCCGGAGACCAAGTCCTGGAGATAGTAGGGAACCAATCGGTCGCTCGGCGATGCCAAGTAGCAGCCATTCGGCATCGGCCAGAGGCAGAAACCTCGGCTACTGCCGATAATGATTCATAGCAATTAAAGCCCCCAGCGTCGGGTATAGACGTACTAACGAATGGGGTAGAGTGTGAAGATCTGGAAAAAGTGATCGTCACTGATGATCCAGAAAAATTTTTCCGGGTAGGGGCTAAGCTGCCCCTGCAAGAGAAAGCGAGTTTGCTGGAGTTCCTTCGGGCCAACGTGGACGTTTTTGCATGGGACCCGTATGAAGCCCCAGGAGTAGACCCAAGTTTCATTTGTCACCGGCTCAATGTGAACCCTGCCATTCCCCCTAGGAGACAGACCCCTCGGCGACCGTCAAAGGAGCATGCCGAAGCGGTCAGAAGTGAAGTCATTAAGCTGAAACAGGCTGGGGCTATCAAGGAAGTCTTTTACCCCCAATGGTTGGCCAATACGGTGGTGGTGAAGAAGAAGACGGGGAAATGGCGAGTGTGTGTGGATTTCACGGATCTTAATAAGGTATGCCCCAAGGACCCGTTTCCTATGCCGAAGATTGACCAGCTGGTGGATGCAACTGTGGGCCACCCTAGGATGAGTTTCTTGGATGCCTTTCAGGGGTACCATCAGATTCCGTTAGCCACCGATGATCAAGAAAAGACCGTTTTCGTGACCCCGGTTGGGAACTACCATTACAAGGTGATGCCCTTTGGTCTCAAGAACGCTGGGTCAACCTATCAACGTATGATGACTAAAATGTTTGAGCCACTGCTGGGCAGAAGTATTGAAGTTTACATTGATGACATGGTGGTGAAAAGCAAGGTAGTGACCGAGCATGTGAAGGACCTCACTAATATCTTCGGGATATTGAGAGAGCATAGGTTGCGCCTAAACGCCTCGAAGTGTTCCTTTGGTGTAGGCTCCGGGAAGTTCTTGGGGTACATGGTGACCCATAGGGGAATTGAGGTGAACCCAGATCAGATTAGGGCCATTAACGATTTACAAGCGCCTCGAAATCCAAAGGAGGTGCAGAGGTTGACGGGGATGACTGCCGCTTTGAACCGATTTATCTCCAGGTCGGCTGAGAGGTGTCGTCCTTTTTTCCGTCTGTTACATAAATGGAAGGGATTCGAATGGACCGAGGAGTGCGCCGAGGCGTTCCAGCGGCTGAAGGACTATTTATCTAAACCACCTATCATGTCTAGCCCTGAAGTAGACGAGGTGTTGTATGCCTATCTGGCGGTAGCTCCTCACGCCGTCAGTTTCGTCTTGATGCGAGAAGACAAGGGCGTTCAGAAGCCTGTTTATTATGTGAGTAGATCCCTCCATGAAGCCGAGGTGAGATATCTGTCGTTAGAAAAGGCCATACTGGCAGTCGTCCATGCAACACGTAAACTTCCGCATTATTTTCAAGCTCACACTGTAGTTGTCTTGACCCAATTACCCCTCAAATCCATAATTAGAAGTGCTGATTATACCGGCAGAATAGCCAAGTGGGGAACGATTCTGGGTGCTTTTGACATCAAATACATGCCTCGCACCTTTGTGAAGGGTCAAGTTCTTGCCGACCTGGTAGCTGAATTCGCTAAGTGTCCTGAGGAGATTAGTAGGAATCGAGATCACATGGATGAGAAAGCGGTTGGCGCAATATCCGCGTCAGGATGGCCGGAGTGGAAGGTATACGTGGATGGGGCTGCCAACCAACGGGGAGCTGGACTGGGATTGGTTCTGATATCCCCTGAAGAAGTCATCATAGAGAAATCATTAAGGCTAGGGTTCTCAGCTACTAACAATGAATTAGAGTACGAAGCTTTGATAATGGGAATGAGCATGGTCCGTAAAATGGGTGGAAAGGCGGTGAAGATGCTCTCGGACTCAAGGCTGGTTGTCGGCCAAGTAACCGGAGAGTTGGAGGCCAGAGACCCAAGGATGCAAGGATACCTGGACCGAGTAAGGCGAATGCGAGCTGAGTTTGAATCTTTTGACGTACTACATATTCCACGAGGGGAGAATACCCATGCTGATTCTTTGGCGACCCTCGCCACTTCCTCAGTACAAAATCTCCCTCGGGTAATTGTCGTCGAAGACTTGTGTACTCCCACCTCACCAAAAAAGGAGGTTCGCCAAATCCGTCAAGTTGGTCCATCGCCAAACTGGATGGACCCTATATTAAAATTTCTCGAAAATGACACATTGCCCGAGGATAAGGTGGAAGCCGAGAAAATACGAAGAAGAGCACCTCGGTACTGGTTATCCGAGGATAAGAAGCTGTACAGACGGTCTTTCTCTGGACCATATTTGCTCTGTGTGCCTCTTGAGACGGCGGAATCAATCCTGGAAGAGTTACATGAGGGCGTTTGTGGGAGCCATACCGGAGGGAGGTCTCTATCATACCGAGCACTGACGCAGGGTTATTGGTGGCCAAATATGCATAGGGAGGCGCAGGAGTATGTTAAGAAATGTGACCAGTGTCAAAGATACGCCCCGAATATTCATCAGCCAGGAGGAGTTCTTAACCCTCTTTCAAGCCCTTGGCCTTTTGCGCAATGGGGACTGGACATTGTCGACCCTTTTCCAAAAGCTATAGGAAACAAGAGGTACTTGCTCGTTGGCACGGACTACTTCACTAAATGGGTTGAAGCTGAACCCTTGGCGAACATCCGGGACGTGGATGTGAAGAAGTTTGTCTGGAAGAATATTGTTACGCGATTTGGTATTCCACGAGCTCTTGTTTCGGACAATGGGCTCCAGTTCGATAGCAATGCCTTCAGGGATTACTGTTCAGAGCTGGGAATAAGAAACAAGTATTCCACTCCAGCTTATCCGCAAGGCAATGGGCAGGCTGAAGCTGTTAACAAGGTCATTGTCAATGGGCTCAAAAAGAGACTAGACGATGCGAAAGGAAAGTGGGTGGAAGAGCTACCGCATGTGCTTTGGACGTATCGGACAACCCCCCGACGTTCGACGGGAGAAACTCCTTTCTCTATGACCTATGGGGCCGAGGCCATTATTCCCCTAGAAACAGGATTCCCAACGTTGAGGACCAATGCATTTTCTTCTAGTAATAATGATACAATGTTGAAGCACAATCTAGATCTGATTGAAGAACGAAGGGAGAGCGCAATGGTTCGGCTAGCTTACTACCAGCACAAACTCAAGCGGAGCTATGATAGCAACGTAAGGATGAGGCCGTTAGCCATAGGAGATCTAGTGCTGAGAAAGGTCTTGGGGGCCACTAAGAATCCAAATTGGGGAAAACTGGGACCCAACTGGAAGGGACCATACCAGATTACTTCTATAGCAGGAATAGGGGCTTACTATCTAGAAGACCTAGATGAAAAACCTGTACTCCATCCTTGGAACGTAAATAATCTCAGAAGGTATTATTACTAATAAAGCAGTTTCAATTCAGATATCTTCTTTTAAATTTACGTCGAATATGCATCCTATAAATTTCGCATCCTGTCATATCATACTGAATTGTTGAACAGAAACTGAGTTATGCCAGGTCCACGGATCGCAAACTTAGTGGAAATTAACATCCTATCATACTGAATTGTTGAACAGAAACTGAGTTATGCCAGGTCCATCGGATCGCAAACTTAGTGGAAATTAACATCCTATCATACTGAATTGTTGAACAGAAACTGAGTTATGCCAGGTCCACGGATCGCAAACTTAGTGGAAATTAACATCCTATCATACTGAATTGTTGAACAGAAACTGAGTTATGCCAGGTCCACGGATCGCAAACTTAGTGGAAATTAACATCCTATCATTCATGCTGAATTGTTGAACAGAAACTAAGTTATGCTAGGTCCATGGATCGCAAACTTAGTGGAAATCAACATCCTATCATTCATACTGAATTGTTAAACAGAAACTGAGTTATGCCAGGTCCACGGATCGCAAACTTAGTGGAAATTAACATCCTATCATTCATGCTGAATTGTTAAACAGAAGCTAAGTCACGCCAGGTCCTTGGATCGCAAGCTTAGTGGAAATTAACATCCTACCATTCATAATAAATTGTTAAACAGAAATTAGATCATGCCAGGTCCTCAGACCGTAAACTCGATAAAAATTGGCCTGCTAAGTGGTTTATCGAGTTATTAAACGGTAAACAGAGCGGTGATGAATTTTCTAAATCATAAACTTGGTGGAAATAATGCCTTATGGACCTTTATAAAGAAGTCAGAAAGAGAAAGCTCCGAATGCAAGGATGGCGTATAGTGAAAGAAGGTGATTGAGATGGACCCCTTGAAAATTACGGCAACAAAGTAAGTACGGGTGAAGATAATTTAGAGTCATCAGAATGAAAAGAAACTAAATGAGAAAGTACTCCATTACATTTCTAGTTAAAATTACAAAATAATTTCTATATTTTTCTGCTAATTGGTAATGCCCCCAGTTGATTGGACGGTAGAGTCCAACTCTTGTTGAAAATCATGAGAGGTTGCCTCTGATTTGGAAGCAGTAGTGGGTTTATTGGGAGAATTGCGAGACGGAACCTCCTCGATAGGGGGGTTAATAGCTGGGGAAGGGGTATCAGCCTGGTATGATTGAGGAGCCGAGGAGCGTATCGCTTCGGGATAATACACGTTCTCTGGCTTGCGTAGTTCAGATGAGGCTTCAACCCCAGCGCGGTTAAGAGCCTCATTCCAGGTTCTCGCGCAGAAGATGCGGCACACTTCTGGAACCTCGGCTCTTAGGGCTTTCTCAGTTTCAGCTATTCCAAGTTCGTAGCCCTTCTGCTCGGCTTGTTCTTTGAGTTTTTCAGCTTGCTCCCTTAGCTTCTGAGTCTCTTCTAGATGCTTCTTAAGAACAAGAACTTGCTCCTGAGTCTTTTTCAGCTCGGCGTTCGCTTCATGCAGAAGCTTGGTCTGTTCCTCGGCCTGCTTCTGGTAACCTTCTGATGCCAGTTCAGCACTCTTACGAGCTTCTTCTTCGACCTGTAGTTTTTTCCTTGCGATGGTTAAATCCTGTTCGGACCTGGACAAGGTTTGTACAGCCGATGCCCTTCTTTTCCTTTCACCGTCAAGTTGGGTGGAGCAAGCATTGAACATCTCATCGAGCTTGAAAGTATTTTGGATGATCTATAAGAAACGAGGTGGGAATTAGCGTTCTAGTTAATGGGAAACGCCCATTAGTAAGCCACAGTCGCACAATGAAACAGTGTAAAAAAAAAAAATAGTTTCTCACCATGCCCAAGTATCGTTTATTGTCAAGGATGAGTTGGTTCTTCCTCACGTTCTTTATCTCAGCCATATCCTTTGGGAGCAATAAGGCCTCCTCTATGGCCGAGGCTACGTGACACCCAATGCCGCCATTGAAGTCCCTTATAGAGGCATCGTTTCGCAGGGGCTCCCCACCGAGCATAGGAGCTGGCAGCCACGCCGGTGAGTCGGGATGTGGGGAATCAGGTTTCTCTTGACCCCGTGTAGCGGGGTGCCTAGTTTTCTGCTGCTTTACAGCTCGTTGGGCATCCTCCTCTTGAATGGGGCGAGATCTACTTACATCTGCCGCCTCCCTACTCTTCCGTTCTTTGTGCTTTTCTTGCTCGGCAGCATTAATTGGCACTGGTTGCGGAGGTGATTGGGGAGGGTGTCGAGGAGCTGTAGGATGAGACCTGGCTGGAAGAGATGAAACCAAGGATGGTATTGTCTGGGCAGGTGCAGCCTTTCCCTGTTGACCTTCCATTAGCTCCATCAAACTTTTCTGGGGTTTTCTGTGTGCCCCCATCTCGTCAGAACTTTCCTCGGGACTTGTGGGCTGATCGAGAACCTCTAAGTCGTCTGTGGATTCAGACACTGTTACAACAGTTTCCTTATTTTTTCCCTTTTTCCCTTTTCTATTGGTTCCTTTCTTTTTGAGGGAAGATAAGGGTAAAGAGGGCCCAGCCGAGATGCTGGCCACCAAAAGAGGCTTTGTGAGAGGTGTGTGTTTGGGAAGTGGAATACCCTCTGGAACGACGAACCCTTCGTAAGCAACACTGATACGGCGAAGCCGAGGGTCACGTGCCCTAATCACGTACTTCGGCGCCTGAAAGCCGAAAGAAAGGGGGGTGTAGCCAAGGATTAAATGTGCTGCCCGTAATTGACCATCAGCCTCGTTCACATATATTTCGGCTCCCAATAATCTGTCTAAGCTCGCTTTATTGACTAATCTGAGATTGGGCTTCGTGTAGCGTTTGTCTGCAAAACCGTTAATTTCAAAGTTAAAATTGTGAGGCCCGAAAATAATAAAAGTTAGTAAAATGTGTTCATGAGTTAAATGGTGTAGGTTTGCAATTTTGCACCCACCTGGTGTTCCTTCTACTGTCGGGCAAGGTAGACCATCGTGCCATTCCCCAGAAAAAATAAGGAAATCCTCTTTTAAATGCTTATTTGAAGTAGGGAGGCATTGAATTAGCCTTACCGCAGGATATCTCGACTTGAGATAATAATCCTGGTCAGCTAAGCGGTGAAGGCTATACACCCAATTCACATCGTGATGGGATAGGTTTAAATCCATTCTCTGATTCAAAGCGTCTATACTACCCAAAATCCTAAACATATTGGGAGCGCATTGGGTGGGGGATAACCTAAAGAAACTAAGATAACCCCTAGTGATACTGCCCATGGGGATGGTCATCCCACCTTCGATAAAGGCGATCATGGGGATAACCACTTCCCCAGTTTGCCTGGCGTCAACCCACTCCCCTTGGGCTGCATACCTCATCCCTACCGTTGGTGGGATATTGTACTTAGAGCGAAAGTTTCTAATACCCTCCTCGGAGTCAACGAGACGCCGAAAGGGATTCCGCTGTTTCCCCATTTTTCTAGAGAGGCTTAGTAGAAAAGAAACTTTTTGGCGAGTGAATAACAATAGCAAAAGCTTTAAGAGGACTTACAGGTTCAAAGGAAGGACCTCGGACAACGTGTGATTATTTATGGTCGCCAGGAGAACAGAGAAGACTGGGAGAAGGCAGATTCAGTTTTATGAGCTCTGGAACTGCATAATCATCAGGGATAAGGTACAGGTTCAATTTGGGAGCACCTTTATAGTCATGTGAAGGTTGTGAGCGGTAAAATTCCCGCTCACAAAATAAGAGAAACCCCCTACCGTTTGATTGAGATCTCGCCGTTGAACGTGGGAGACAAGGGAGTTGTCAGAATTTAATACTACCAAAACCGGGGTGCTGAAGCGTCAGGGGCATGCCCCGAAACGCGCACAGATGCAGGCTTATGACGTCAAAATCCACCTTTTCTCCTGAAGAGTCGAAAAGTAGGATTTTGAGGGGCTATTGTGGGGATCGTTCGATTAATGGGCCCCTAGGGTTCAGGATGGGGTCAGGACTGTTGGGCCAGCGGCCCATCAGAGATCGTATATCCGTCCGAGGATACCCTGGTCCTTGGCATAACTCGTCCGAGGACGATCGTTTCCGAGGACGATCGAGACGTGGGCTCATTACGATCAGAGCTCCGAATTCGGTCATCACAAAGGGTAGAGCAGCCGACTAAAAGTGAAAGAGATAAGGCAAACAAATATCTGAAGCTACAGCTACCTCCGCATTAATGACCTCTCAACCAACTCTCTGGCCGCATTAATGTGGAGGTGATACCTGAACAGTGGAAAGGCAGCCTTACAGCTGCCCATAGGAAGTTCCAGGAGGTGCCAGATGGGACAGAAAGAAATCCTCCGAACCCAACCTACACGTGTGCGGCAAGGATGAAGCGCAAAGGGAAGTATATAAACTAAAAGAAGAACCTGAAACGGGGGATCGAAAAAAGAAAGGAGAAAAAGAGAAGGACGAAGAAACAGAGAAAAACAAGAGAGAAGAAAGTAAGGAAGGAAAGTGAGAGGATTCACAGAAGAAAAATATTTGTGAGACCGACCTTGTACTTGAAACAGGTTTAAGGGAAATCTTGGGGGGAGGTATTATAGTTAACCTAGTTCTTTACACCCACGCTCTAAAAATTGTATTGTCTGGGCCTTTTACGTGGGAACCCAATACTATTAGGTTCGTCACCAAATCGTGTCCTTACAACTATAATACAAATTGTAATAGTCTTTCAAAATAAACTCTCTTGCCATCCCAACTCCTTCAATATCCAATCAAAAATATGGTTCACTAGTACAATTCAGTACTACCACGTACTTGTGTTCTATCCACTTCATTTTCTATTAAGCCAATCCATTAACTCTTATCAGTTAAGTTCAAAGAATTACATTTCTGGCATCAAAACTTATTTCCCCAAGATATTAAACAATCCTCCAAGTCCATAGAAAGAAATTGAGGACCTCAAACTTCGAAGTAATAGAACATGTCTCAAAAACATTTAGGGACTACCTCACACATAAATCAGGCTATGGTAATCCATATAGGTCAACCCTAACAAGAACAATAATCCAAAAGAAGGTTGGTCCTTAACATTAGCATCCAAGGAAGTCCACAAATATATTATTGAATTCTTTAAACACCCTCAGAATTTATATAATAACATATAATATAATGTGAACTACAATAACCACAAATTAATTTCCTTCACACTATGAACTTTCTGCTAATTTCCTTACTCCATATAAACTAAAATCAAGGAATCATAGCTCTAACATCAAACCTTAACCCCTAAATAAAGTTCTGCAATTTCCAATTCCCTAAAAGCACTCCAAATTTTGAATAGGGCATAAAGTAAACTATCATTCAATAATTAAACCCATGAGAATCTCCTACCGATCAAACTAACCTTAGGTAGGTCGACTATATTAGGCAAAACTATCAAATGAGTTTTCAAAAGATCAGTCACAAAACAGCAGGAAGATTTCCTTTGCTTGTTCTTTTCTCACTCTTTTTTCCTTTTAATAAGAAGAAGAAGTTTTAACAACTAATTTGATCAATTACAAAATTTTCAAGAATAAAATACACCCACTTAATACTAGTATAAGATCATAGAAGTATATCAATTAAAATCCTCCCTTTTGTATTTATAAGTCACGTATGCATAACCACATAGACATAAGTATCAAATCCTTCAAATATGACTTAACAAATCATCCTATGATGGAACCTCACTTACACTTCTCATCAAGTCATCAAAAGAACACTATATATGGCTTAATAACCTTCATAAACAATGATCATAACTGTAATCCCTAGTGTGCAAACCTTATTCCAAATCAAATCCTGGTATAGAGTATGCAAGATCATAACCTAAGCTCTGATACCGTTAAAATTGTCACGCCCCAAACCTAACTATAAAGATAGGCACATGACAACCGCCACACACTTATAAAATAAGCACTCTACAAGTGTGCAAGGCCTTCTTAGCAACTAAAACTTATCCTCAAAAATTAAATCAAATAAATCCAAAATACAATTTCTTTATGAATAGATCTCCAATAATTTAATAAGAACAAAATCCAAACCTCATGTACATAATGCCAATTGGACAATATATATAAAACTATTAGAAGACCATCTAATTTCAAAATCACTAAGCTTCTTTTCCTGCTCACAACATAACATCAAAACTCCCAAAACTTGCTATTATTCACAATCTAAAACTGGAGGGAAAAAGAGGGGGAGGGGGGAGGTGAGTTGACAACTCAATAAGTAACCAAAGTCCTAATAAGTTTTATTAAGCAATAGATCTGTAAAGTATAAAATGTAATATATGTTTTCAAAAGTTATGATATACTATGTGTTTTTAAAATAATCGAAAAATTTTCATAGTCTTAAAATAATAAGTTGCACATAAATCACATACTTTAATCTTACAAATATATTATAGATAGTTTAGAAAATAGTCAATTCAAATATTCAAATGTAATTCATATTTTTAACAATCTTATGACTATGGTCACGCTATATCTCCATGATTGGGCATCAGAGTACCAATAAATAACTCCCATTGGCTAGGTATCAGAGTACTAATGAATAACTCTCATTGATTTGGGTATCAGAGTACCAATGAATAACTCTTATTGGTTTGGGTATCATAATCAATTCATAGTTAGATTGTCCATAATCATACATATGAAACTGTAGTTTCTAACAAAAATATATTTTATTCAAGCATGTATATAAAAATCATATACTTAATATTAAAATATATTTGTAATAATCATTTGCTTGAAATCAGTAGTTAAAACACATTAGAATAAGCAAAATAAAACCCAATTAAGATAAAGTTACTTACCTCGAAAAACTATTCCAAAAAGAACTTTTTCCTGACACTTTAAAATCCTTAAATATCACCCCGAATAATTTTCAATAATCAAATAGTTAAGAAAAATGTATAATAGTAGCCGATCAGAAGAAAAGCTACTAAGAATATCTTATAATTTTCCACTACGAAGATCCACATATTTACCGCAAGGCCACCTCAACAATTTTGGGGTTTTTGGGAAAAAATTTTAAATGTGGCCTTTTTATATTTAAAGTCTCATCCTATACAAACAAAAATTAATTTAATATATGGTTCAATAAATTAAAGTTATTATAATATAAATGAGTTGATATGATACACATTAAATTACTATTATTATTATTTTGAGTTGCATACACATTAAATTATTGATTGCTATAACAATTTATAATAATAGATAAAGTGAAAAACCGTGTTCATAACAAAAAAGAAAAGAAAAAAGAAGAAGTGAGAAACCGTGTTATAATTTAAAACTGTGGGCTGCACTGCACAGTTGCGCACTGTGCAGCCTGTGCAGTGCATATGTGACTCATGTGACCAGGCCAGCAGGGCCTGTGCTATCATCCTATGACTATTAAAGCAAAAAACGTGTCCTAAGTTGAAAGGGTCTTAGCTAAAAAACGTGTCCCATGATGGGACTCCCATCAATGCAATAAACTAAAAATATATATAATTTAAGTTAAATAAATAAAAGAGTTTGAGTCTTCATTTTCGGAAAGACAAAGAGAGATTGAAGTAGAACCGAAGAAGATTACCTTTGGTAGAAAAAATTCAAGCTCGACTGATTGATTAAGTTTATGGAAAAAGATTAAAGGTTAAGATGAAGATAAAGAAAAGAAAGATAAGAATATGAAAGGAGAGGCAGAGAGAAATAGAGAGGTGAGAGATTTTTTTTTTTTTTTTGAAATTTATAATCTTTATTTTAGTATATTTTAAGACAATTAAGCTGTATTATTAATGAGTTTATTTGGTATTAATTTTATTTAACATATTTCAAAAATGAGTTAATAAATTTATTTTTAAAAATTTAATTTTGTTAATTGAAGTTTGACTATTTTTTTATTCTTTTAAATTTTCTGTATTTTAAGATATGCCTTTTTAATGCATTTTATTAACCGATAAAAATGCTTAATTTTTTTTAATTAAAATATATAAATAAATATATTATATATAATTTTTTATTATAAGTGAAGCCTTCTTTTATTTAAGAGTTTTAAACAATTGTATTAATTGCATCACTTATCAAGTCGGTACTGATTCACCGTACATATTTTCTTTACTTTCTGTAACTAATAATACCCTAGGATTAGACCTATAGAATGGGATAAAAGTCACGTGTAAAAGAAGAGCAACATGTGAACTCTTCTTCAGGTACACGTTTTTTTTTTGTGCCACCGGCCACCATTTTCATCTTTTGAGAAGAAGACAACTCGAAGTACAAGCTAGGCCACATTGACTCCCTATTCATCCTATCAAAACCAATAAACAAAATATAATAATAAAAAGAAATTTAAGGCTGTTAACATTATTATTATTATTTTTTTTCACTATAATTTATGACTTGTCAAACTTCTTTGACTCCCTATTCACCCCTATCAAAACTAATAAGCAAAATATAATAATAAAAAGAAATTTAAGGCTGTTAACATTATTATTATTATTTTTTTTCACTATAATTTATGACTTGTCAAACTTCTTTGACTCCCTATTCACCCCTATCAAAACTAATAAGCAAAATATAATAATAAAAAGAAATTTAAGGCTGTTAACATTATTATTATTATTTTTTTTCACTATAATTTATGACTTGTCAAACTTCTTTGACTCCCTATTCACCCCTATCAAAACTAATAAGCAAAATATAATAATAAAAAGAAGTTTCAGGCTGTTTGTTTCTTGTTTTAGCCCTCATCTATACTGAGTCACTGACACGCTCACATCATCAACATGACGCTGCTGCTGCATCGACTCTCCTATTCACCAAAAAAAACAACTTTTTAAGGTAAAAACTGTGTAGAACCGGACCACCATGACCATGCCTAATTTTTTTCAGATCCATCCATACTTAATATCTATTATTGAAACAGTACAGATACCGAGAATATAATTTAATCCATTCTTCAATTCGAATAGTAAAATTCATTAGATATTTAAATAGTTTCACTTCTTGGCCAAAATATTCACATTAAAAAAAAATCTCTAATACCACATAAATTTTAAATTTTACCAAAGAACAAAATTCCTTAAACTCTTACTTTAAGAATGTTGCCAATCATTCTTTATTTCAGTCATTTAAGTAGTTTTCTCTCTTAAAATATCTCTCCATGTATGTTAACTTAATAAACTTATATATAACTAGGGTTTCAATCTCATTTTTTAAAAACTCCCTTATAATTATAAATTATAAAATTGGCCCACAAATGAAAATTACTTAAATACCCTTCTTTAATTTTTTTTTTCTTTCGGTTATTACAATTAGTACTACTACTACAGCAACAACAACAACTGCTACTACTACAATTACTCGAAACCACTATTTATATTTTCATTATCACAATAAATAATAGACCCTAAGAACTTAATAATTTGCTTAATTCTTATGTTGTGTTGTTGTTATTGGTATTATTAATACTTCTGTTGATGTTATTATCATCACCATCTCTGTTATTTAAGTAGTATCGTCAACTCTCAATGTTAATACAATGCTTAATTTCTTTATTTATTCACGAAAAACTGCCAATTGTCATACTTATATAATATCTCAAATAAAATATATTCATTCCTTTTGATAAATTTAATTTTTTAGAAATTGGTTAAGGCAAAAAAGAAAAAGAAAAAAAGAAGTAATGCCATTAACACAGTTTTTATGTTTTTCAAAACAAATTTCATCATTGCTAAGTTGTGGGTACATGCATGAGTGTCATATGCCTCCATTATTTATGGTCAGTCACTTTAATAATTGTGAAATTTATTGTAAAAAAATTTGAGTTCGTACCATTATTAAAAAAAAAAAGGTTATGTTAACCAATGTCATTTTGTATCATCAAGATGGTTTCGACAAGTATCACTTGCAATGAAAAATAGTAAAAACTAAAAAAAAAAATATAACTTTTAAACTAAAAGTTACTCGACTCCTAGAACCAATAGATTACATTAAAAAAATTCCCAAAAGAAAATATTCCTCTCTCTCTCTCTCAAAAAGTATATTTTTTAACTAGTCACTTTAATACATGCACTTCTCAAAAAAAAAAAAAAAAAAATAGTGTAGCTCTCTTTTAACCTTAAACTTATTATCAAAGGTCATATTTAAGATAAATAAATTTATTTTATGTTTTGCATAATATGCTTTATATACAATTGTTGTTAAAAGTCTATTCTTAATTTGATTTTAAGTGAATTTGCCTATTACTTGTAAAGGATTTTCTTTTTAAGTTTTTTTTTTATTATTAGCAAAAATATATAACACAAAATGAAGTGAAAATCACACAAATAAACCCTATATATATATATATATATATATATAACTTAAAGTTCTTACCTTAAAACTAAAATTCTATCAAGGTGGTTTGAAACCACATAACCCTTGTGTTCTCGATATTCTTATTCTATATTTCTTTTTTCGCATCCATCCTAACATATACAACATAGTATAACACATCACATTACTAATATATTTAACATAATTAAATAGGACCAGAACCCAAGTCAAGAAACTCAACACCATGGTACATTTGAGAGGCAGTCTACAACTATGACTTTCAGCAAAAAAATGAAGTGTCTACAACTATTACTAGTCAAGCAATGAGTGACAAAAATCAGCCCGTGATTTTTTCTCACCGTTATAAAATACTACCAAGTTGTGGGTGAAAAGTTCATAGTATTCTCCATTCCCTCAAGTTTGAGGACATCATGGAAATTACTTCCCATCTACTTGCAATTGCAGGGTTTTTTCTATTGGCTCTATTGTACAATCAATGGAGGGTGAGAATTGGAAGTCACAAAATTAAGGGTATGTTGGCTCCAGAGCCATCAGGTGCCTTGCCAATCATAGGTCACCTTCATAAACTACATGGCCAAAACCCAATTGCACGAACCTTAGGTGCTATGGCTGATAAAGTTGGTCCCATCTTCATGATCAGACTTGGCATGAAACCTGCTCTTGTGATTAGCAATCATGAGGCAGTCAAGGAGTGCTTCACTACAAATGACAAGGCTTTTGCTGCACGTCCAATGTCTAGCCAAGGAAAGCACCTTGGCTACAACTATGCAGCATTTGGTTTTTCCAGTTATGAAAAATATTTGCTCAAGATCCGAAAGCTAATCAAGCTAGAACTCCTCTCTAGTCGTCGGCTTGAAACGGTAAAGAATGTGCAAGTATTCGAGGTGGAAACTGTGATTAAAGATTTGTACACTCTCTGCAAGAGCAACGAGGGCAACCAAGCCAACGTGGTGATTAGTGAGTGGGTTGAGCGCCTAACCTTTAATATTATTACTAGAATGATAGCAGGGAAGAGATACTTTGATAGCTTCAGTCATGGAAATGATGGAGAGGCACAAGCCGCACAGCGTATAGGGAAAAGTATTAAAGCCTTCATGTACGCAGCTGGGGTCCCTATCATTTCGGATCTAATTCCATTTCTAGGATGTTTTGATTTGCTGGGCCAAGTAAAATCTATGAAGCGTATTGCAAGGGAATTGGACTCCGTAGCAGGAAGTTGGATTGAAGAACATAGTATGAGAAGGCTGAAGGGTAGTGAACCAACCGACAGGCTGGACTTTATCGATGTCATGTTATCCGAAATTGAGGATGATGCATTCGGCCATACGCGTGAAACCATTATAAGGGCAACAGCATTGGTAAGTTATTGTCATTTATCGCACAACTTAAACTTGGTCATCATTGGTCTTTTTTTGCTTATTAATTATCAGCTCACTCCCGACATTTTGGATCCAAATAAATTTATGAGAAAAAGGAAGGTGAGAACAATATGAAAAAGAGGCACAGCTTGCGATTTCAGCTTTTTTATTTATTTTTTATTTTATTTTTTTTTAAGCCGTAAAATTTGACTTTTTCTTCCATATACTGTTCACACGTTTCAGATTTTCTCCACCAGAGTGCACTATTTAGCATAGTTCACCTACTGTTTACGCACGGTACATGAGACTCATAAACACTTTATTCAGGAAAAAAATATTAAAAATGGGTTTCATGATATTATTTACACATTTAAAAATTATTTTACTATAGTATTTTTAGTTTTCAGCAAAATAAGTTGTATCTAAACGAACCCTTAGTTTGGATATAAATGCAAACGCGTTTGAACATGCGGTTGTGTTTTTTTGTGTAAATTCTGTACACTGTTTACGGGATCCATAAGTACGGATTTTAACAAATTTTTCTTTAAAATTGGGTCCAACAACATTATATATTTAAAAATTATTTTACTACAGTATTTTCGATTTTCAATTTTTAACAATAAACAGTATCTAAACCGACCTTATAAAGCACACCGATAAAAAAGAGCCAACAAATATCAAAAAAGTGAATAACACCTATTTAAAGACGAGATGTGAGGTAAACAGTAAAAACAAGAATGGGTGGGATTCGGATCAGGGAAAGTGATTTATTTATGGTTTACAAAATACCCTACGGGTTTGTTTATTTACAAAAAAAATACTATATATGCTTTATTTTTAATAGCAATCTAATCATTTTATTTGATTTTTGTAAAACAATATATTAAATTCATTATAAATTATACTTTTATTTAGTTTAATAATAGTGTGTGTCATGTGGGTGTGTGTTTTAATATTTATATTTGATGTTAACTACGAAACAGTGTATCAGTATACACTAATACCAAAATATTTCATTCCAGTAGTAAATCTGAAATAGAATTCAAAATTTTGATCTCAATTCAAAAAATTGTTGAAATTTCAATTCCTTAAAATTTTAATACCTCAGTTTCCAAAAATTCTTAAGCAAAACTATAAAAAGTTGATTAACAAATGAGTTTTATTCAATGCCCCCCCCCCCCCCCCCCCCATTTAAATTCCTAGCTCCATCGATCCCTAGATATAGGTTGAACCCTCTCTACAAAGAATATAATACTCTATAAAGAAACATTACTTTCTAATTTGGGAAAAATTTGTTACATACACTGTGTAAAGACTAATAACCAGTGCACTTGTAATTAAGTGTGGCCTCAATTTCATGTTGTAGAGTCTCATCTTGGGTGGCTTTGAGACTACATCTCTAACCTTGACATGGCTCCTGTCCATATTATTGAATAATAAACACGCTTTGAAGCAAGCTCAGGAAGAGCTCGATCTCAAGGTTGGCAGAGATAGGTGGGTGGACGACCATGATATCAAAGATCTAGTTTACATCCAAGCCATAGTGAAGGAAACGTTGCGCTTGTACCCACCAAGCCCCTTATCAGTTCCACATGAGGCCACAGAGGATTGTCATGTTTGTGGCTATTACGTCCCAAAGGGTACTCGTTTGCTTGTTAATGTGTGGAAGTTGCACCGAGATCCAAGAATTTGGGAGGACCCAGAAAAGTTTCTACCGTAGAGGTTCCTCACAAGCCATGCAAGTATAGATGCTTCAGGTCAACATTTTGAGTTCATACCATTTGGGTCTGGGAGACGATTTTGCCCGGGTTACGCAATTGCATTGCAAGTATCTTACTTGGCAATAGCTCGCTTGCTTCAAGGATTTGAGTTCACAACACCATCAAATATGTTGGTAGATATGATGGAAGGGTTGGGCATTACCTTACCTAAGGCAACTCCCCTTGAAGCTCTTCTCACTCCACGCCTTGCTTCCAGACTCTATCAATCCCAGACAGAAATATAAACCATGCTTTCCAATAGTATCTGTTTTCAATAAGCTTGCATATGCAAGGAGTTTTATAGTTCAATAATGTCGTTTGTCTAGCTCCTTTATATGGAGAAGTCAGTTCAATCTCCGTTTGATTGAATGTAATAATAATTATAAAAGGAAAATAAGCTTGCACGCTATTTTGACTTCATGCCATATGGATGGATATGAGCCCCTAATATGGTCATATTTGACTACTGTAAGTTGAAGGATCATGATTGGTTAGATGGCATCGTTGTTAATGGTGAGGATGAACCTATTGGTTTCAATGTTTTTTAACAGGGATTTTACTGAGAGGCACCCTTTAGGAACTTTTTTTTGGGAAAAAGAAAAAAAAATTATTTTTTTAGCTTTTTCAATTTTTCATAAAAAAATTTCTTGAAATGGTTTATTAATAGATGTCCTTAATGAAAATTATGATGGAAAATAATTCTCCCATTTAAGTAAGATTAGCATAATAAACCTGTAAGGTTGAATTTAATCAATCATCTTGTTAGCTTTATTCCGTGCCAAATTTGCTTGTATTTCAGCATTTAGTAACCCTGTATTTAGGTGGGATTGTTGTAAGGGTAGTGAGTGAGATAGAGTGTTGAAATGCTCAAGAGTGTGCAAGAAAACAGAGACTCGCGACTTGATCTCGCGAGTGACTCGCGGCTTCAAGCCGCCAGAAGCAGCACACGTGCCAAGCATGCCAAAAGTTGAAGCGTCATGCTAGCTGGAGCACTACAGGACAAAATAGGACAACTGGCCGTTCTGTTACCTCGTAGCTGGATCTCGCGACTCAGTCAAGCCATGAGGACAAGCCGTGAACCAGCCCTATTTTGAAAAACCTGACTTTTCACATTCCATTCTCATCCCAGTATAAGTACCCCTTATATCCACAAAAGAAAGAGAGCCTCCAGAGAGAATTTTGAGAGAGAAACCCTAGAGTAAAATAAGATTGATTCATCCACAATCTTTACATAAGAGATTCTTCAAATTCCTCAACTCTCTTCCTCTCCATTGTTAAATCCTTAAGAAGCTTTTTACCAAAACATTTTTCTCACCATATCCATTACTATGAGAGGGCTGTTTGGTGTTCTGGGAAGCAGTTAGGAAGAAACCAATCTACATTGGTTAATGCTATGGTCAAGTAGCGGAATCCGGGAAGCTAGAAAAGAAATAGGTTCGGCGCAACCTCGTTGGAGCAAGAAGCTTGGAGGGCTTAGGTACACTGGGTAGATTAGGTTTGGAGGGTCTATTGGTGTTCATGTATCCCAACTACATTTTCTAGTGGATTACTTACCGCTTGGAAGGCGGCGGAGAGGTTTTACGCCGAGGGCTTCGGTTTCCTCTTCGATAACATATCATGTGTTGTCCTTGTGTTTGTATCTTCCTTCCCTTTATCTTTGCCTTTTATTATCTGCTGTGGATGTGATTTTAATTAGCTTAGATTGATTACCAATTCTGTTTATAGTTTGTGTTCATTTTCCGCACACTAGTTGTTTGTCATAAAACTTGAATTGATTATTTTGTATTTGGGGGTCTAAACGTTTAAAGATGTTTTATACACTATTTGAACTTTCAAAACCAAATATGGCAAAAAGATTATAAAATAAACCAAATATAGCAAAAAGATTAAAAAAACACGAAAAATAAATAAACACAATTAATTAACCAAAACATAGTCAAACATAATCAAATATCTAGAACCCTAAACACTAAACTAACATGAAGCAAATAAAACAAACATCAACATAAACAAATAATTAAGGAACAAAATCAAAGAATTAAACTAAACTACATTAAATAAATAAACATGTTAAATTTTACATAAAACTAAAATAACAAACCAAGAACAATAACAACAGATTATAAACAACCTAAAATTAGATTAGAACATATAAGCAAGATCATAACATCAATCAAACATGATAAGAACATTTATGATAACATCAAACAAAGAACCATGTGAATCCTATATCGCAAAGTGAGAAATCATGGAAAAGAGACTCACCTTACTTTAGAATCACAGATTTGAGATAGTTTAACCGACCCCTCTATGCCTACATTACAAATATTAGATTGAGATAACAAGAATAATTAAAGAACATAACAATGGTTAGTAATCATAACTCAAGAACAAAAGATTTTGAAAATGTTTCAGAAAAAAAAAATTTGAAAAACAAACTTTTTGCCTTGGAACTAACTAAAGAGAACTTTTTTATTTGTAAAACACGTACAAAGGTGTTGTGTTATGGTTTTGGAAAGAGAAAAATAAGGTTTTAGAGAATATGGAGACCAAAAACTTACTCTCTCTAACTAGGGTTTTGATTGGAGACATAAGATGGGTATTTATAAGTTAAAATTAGGATTTTCGGGGATTTTTAATGGTTTTTGGTCGTTTCCAAGGGTCTAGGGGCTGGATCACATCAAAGAATGATGCTTTGGGCCCTTAAAAATGAAGTTCCACTGTCTAGAAAATCGGCCTGCATACACATCTTTCGAGGGTGCGCATGCACCCTTGATTCATGTGTACACATGCCCTAATTCATGATAGTTTTGATGGCCTGACTTCAAACGGTTATAACTTACTCAATATATATCCAAATTAGGAAAATTTTGTTTTCAAATTGAAGCCCAGGATTCTACTTTCCAATGAAACAAACCTCACTAAAATTTTTTTTGTGGATCAAAAGTTATGGTCAAAACAGTGAGTGAAAGTCATTTTTCAAAATTGTTTTCAACGCGATTTGAGCACTTCTAAGTTGTGAATTGTGATTACTTCTAAACTATTGTGAACTCTCTAAATACCTTTGGTTGACATATGTCAAGCTCATTATTGGAGTCAGGAACCAAAATTTATTAACGGGTACATAATGAGGTGTCTACACTCCCTTAACAATATTATGGATTCTTTTAAGAGTTATGCGAAAGTTGCAAAATTTTCTTCAGTAATTTTACAAACTTTTGACGTAGTAAATTCTTATTGGTTCACATTTAGGCCTATCACTGACATCACTTTTTTACTTACTAATAACCGCTCATCACAATAGAAATTTGTAAAAAAAATTGTAACTTTAGCATTTTCTTCATTTTAAAAGCTATAAATAAAATTTAAAGATCTAAAATCTAATACAAAATATTCATTCAAAAAAAAAAAAAATTAACCCAATAGCAAAAATTACAAATAGTAAAGTTAAAAACAATTAAGCTTAATTAACCAATTTTACCAAAAAGAACTACCCGGCCCTTTTAAAAATAAAAAAATAAATAAAAAAATTGTGTCCTTACCCGGAAGGAGATGCACACATAAAAAACACAAATAAAAAAAATAAAAAAATAAAATCCCTTTAATAGTTAAGTAGCAAAACTGGATGTCGGAGGCATTGCACGCAATTTTATTTATTTATTAAATCACTAAAATCCTTAAACCCTTCAATTCCTATTAAAGACATCTCTCTCTCTCTCTCTCTCTCTCTCTCTCTCTCTCTCTCTCTCTCTCTCTCTCTCTCTCTCTCTCTCTCTCTCTCTCCCCGTAGTTTATCATTTCAATCATAATGTCTTTGCATCAAGTCTCTTCGCTTGTTATTCCATTTCTAATTCTTTTGTTATTCCATTGTTTTCCAAGAACATATTGGTAAGTCTAAATCAGTATAATTAGGGTGTTGGGTGCAAATTGCAAACTAACGTACTATTATATACATACAATATTACAACAAAACTTTTTTAGGATTACATTGGGCAGTATCAATATTACAACTGACCGTTCTTTTATCACATTTAGCTGTTATTTTATTTTATTTTACTCACATTTGATGGTTCTATCGTTATATTAAGCAGTTCCAACATCACATATAATCATATTTTTGTCATATTCAATGGTTTCCTTATTTTTTTGTTTACTCTCATTTTACAGTTCTATTGTCACATTAAGTATTACTAACATCACATATGATATGACCGTACCCAACCTAACCCAATTCACCCAATAATCGATGAATATATATAACAAATATACCCCCCAAAACCTAAAAAATGACTAGAATACTATCGAAACTTATAAAATAACAAAAATACCCACAAAACACTCTAAGATTACCAGAATGCCTTTAGAAGCTAAATTTTTTTAATCTAAATACCCTTAAAACCTAAAAAAATGACCGAATGACCTTAAAACCTAAAAAATGACTGAAGTGACCCTGAAACCTAAAAAAGGACTGAAATACCCTTATAACCTAAAAAAAGATTGTAATTTCCTATGAAACCTAAAAAATTATCGAAATACATTAAAAAAAATTTGTATATCTTAGTTTTGTATTATAAATATTAGTACTTTCCCCCCCATTAATCTGCATTTTTTCTAATTCTTTTGTTATTCCATTTTTTTTTCCCAAGAACATATTGGAAAGTCCAAATTAGTTTGATCAAGGTGTTGGGTGCAAGTTAGTAAATAACCAATATACCCCTCAAAAACATTTAAAAAGAGTAAAATATCCCTAAAACCTTGAAATAACCCAAACTCCCATAATGACAGTGATGATGATGATCGCAAAAATCCCAAGCTGTTCTCGGCCTTGATTTTGATTGGGCTAAGCTTGATGCTAACGGTGGTGGTTGGGAGAACATGTACATTTAGGCCCATTGACCTAGCACATGTACGTGCTTCTATAAGTTGGGATAATTTCAAATTCAATTAAGTTAGCCCAACACTTTAACAATATTTTGTAAAGTCCAAGTTGAAACGTGGTTTCCTCTTCTTCTTCTTCTTCTTCTTCTTTTATTTTTATTTTTTTTATTTGTTTTATATTAAATATATGTTAAATGAAATTACTAAAATAGTTAGCTTTAAATGAAACTTTAATATTAAAATTTTCAATTAATTAAAAAAATCTTCTAGTCAAAACTATGTTAATAAAATTTTAAAAGATCTAATAAAAGTTTGTGGGGAAAGATTTGTGCCTTTATGTCATCTAATGATTGGTATTTTCCAAATAAAAGAAGACCACTTGGCTGAAACTTTTGCGATTGTTGCTTTGTGCATTTGGAACAATCAAAATACAAAACACCATGACAAGGTTATGACAACCTGCAAAATTTATAGTAGAGTAGTGGAATTGATGCAAGAGTACCGATCTGTAATTCAGGATATTCATGTTTTAGCCAAAAAGGTAAACATCGCAATTGCTAACAAAACATTCAGAAACTGTATATAATTGAAGAGAGAGAAAGAATGGCCTTTTTGGTGGACTTGATGCTCACATATAAACATCTGTATTGTTGCTTATAAAGTGATATATATATATATATATAAACAAAATTAAAAAGTAAGAGTTTATGTCAATAATATCTTTATACTACATGTAAACCATATGTGAATATGTTTGTCTGGATCAAAACCATAAAGCCCAAAGATAGCAGCTTGAGTCTCACGACTAAGAGATTTCCTTGTACTGGTCAAGTCTCATTATTAGCTCCATCTAATTAAGCTTCTACATGAAAAAGAATAAAATCCCCTTAGCAACATATCATTCCTTGAAACACCAACAAAAATATATGTCAACATAGGCTGTAATGTGTTCATTATAAGTTCACTACAAGTTTTTTAAGCTATTATCTCACTGAGGAAAGCCAAAGGAACCTCGGAATTTTCATCAGCCAAAGCAATCCATAGAAGATCAATGTTCTAAGTTACCATCTACTTGACATGCATTAGATTTTTATTTCAAGCAAATTTTAAATATTAAATTCTTTTACTGAGTTCTAACGTTTAACAACAATAAGGAAATAAAATTCAAGACTTGGTATTTACCTCAATTTTTGCTAATATTTTAAATATTTGAGTTCAACATTGAGTGCAAAATATCATATCTTGATACTATCAATTGTTGAACAACCCCAATTAAATAACAAGACATGAAAGATCAATGTTTTCAATAATCGATTTCTGATTAATAGTGTACACTATCTTTTCTCTTAACAGTATTTCTTAGACGCAAAGATAACTTAATTCTCTCTTCCCTTTAATCTATTGTTGTCGGACTTCTACTCCAATGCACTATTTGCATCTCCCTAGTAAGGGGGAAAAAAGGAACTAATGGCCTGTTTAGATAGAGGGAGTGAAGGGGAGTAAAGTAGAGTTGGCTAAAAATAAGCTAATTTTGTACTAAATCTACTCTACTCTACTCTACTATTCTCTCCTTCCCTCCCCCTCAATCCAAACGGACTATAAGTAAAAACAGCCAAATTTGTGAAATAAAAACAGAATCAAGATATATCAGACAAGAGAATCCAATTAGGTCATGAGCCCAACACATATAGAAGTCGTATCTCCAAAATTTAGACATTACATGATACTACGCTTAAAAATAAAATTGTTTTGCTATTATCCTCAGCCAGTAGTATAACTGAATATCAATAATCAAGTCATATTTTGACAACTCTGAACTTTAATGTTGGAACCCAAAAATCTTGGTGTTGCTTCTAAAGTTTACAGACTCATAGACTAATCAATAAAAATAATCAGATCATTCAAACCCTCAACAACTACACCAAATCAACATTTTTACATTCAAATAGATATTCCTAGAAGTCCTTCAATGTCAAGGTTTTATACAAGAGACAGAGTAAAGTTAATTATGTTAGAAAGCATGCAAAAAAAAAAAAAAAAATGTTCTCCATTACATCCAATTGTGACAAATAGTTGCTGAACTCTTCCACCACTATAAAATGCACAGATGAACATTCTAATTCACATTATGTGCCAAATTGCGAATACCAAATTTTCCAAACAATTGAAAATAAAAATAATTGAAGACCCAATTGAATTTAGTAGCTAAAATGATGCCCACGACATTATCAACCATAACATAAAAGTCAAAAGCAATGAACATAAGTTATCACAACTGATTCCTACGAATGTAATCCAAGAAGCTGATTTCCAATTCTCTTTTGCACTGAATGTGACCTCAGGACTTGTAATCACTTCCAACAAGACCAGTAAAGCAATAGCGTACCTAAAGCCTAGTTTATCATCATACACATAGACCATTTGCACTTTCACCAAATTCACAAAGTTTTATATTCAAAGTACCACTAAACAAATACAGTCCCTAAAGCATTCAAAGTAAATATCACAAATTAGCGAGATGTCACTTAATCATTGAAAGGCTAGTATTTTCATTGATATAGTTGTAAAGAAACTATTTCTTGTGGAAAGCTGTAGAACATTCTTTTTTTTTTTTTTTAATTTTATAGCAAAGACGATAGAGCTGTAGAACATTCTTACATGTTGAACTCTGATTATAATTTCATTCATTATTTTGTTTGTTTGCCTTTTTGTTCTTTGATTTAGGTAGATTTTGTCCTTTTAACCAATCTTTTCATAAATAGGTTTTGAGTTTAAGATGTTACATTGTTACCCTCCAATTATATGTTTTGTGGAAAGTAATTTTTGTTATCATTATGTTTTAGGGCGGAGGCTCTGTCTACACTTGTAGGCCATACATGATAGAAATACAGAATAATTGTATTGTATTTCATGAATCAAAGAATATACATCACTGTCTTTATATAGGAGGCATATGTGTGCAGTACAGGTACAAGTGTGCTATACAAGTAACCTAATTTGGGCCTAAAGCCCATAACATAATATACGTTAACAGCCCCCCTCAAACTCAAGGTGGATGTGAGACCAACTTGAGGTTGTCAACCAAATCACGAGTGCGTCCCTTAGGAAGTGACTTGGTGAAGATATCTGCAAGTTGATCTTTGGAGGAGACGGAGAAAAGCTTAAGAGCACCATGGACAAGATGATAACGGATAAAATGACAATCAATCTCGATGTGTTTAGTCCGTTCATGAAAGACATCATTATGAGCAATATGAATGGCACTCTAGTTGTCACAATAAAGGGGAGTAGCAGAGGAAGTGGACACACCCAAATCCGTAAAGAGCCATCGTAGCCAAAGAAGCTCAGATGTGGTATCAGCAAGAGCACGATATTCTGCTTCAGTACTGGAACGGGCCACAAAAGTTTTTTTCTTGCTTCGCCAAGAAATCAAAGAATAACCAAGGAGAAAACAGTAACCTGTAGTAGACCTGTGATCAGTAGGATCTCCTGCCCAATCAGCATCAGAGAATGCACGGAGTACAAGAGGAGACTGAGCTGAGTAGAAAAGGCCATGAAAGAGGGTGCCCTTCAAGTATCGAAGAATGCGCAGAACAGCAGCATAGTGAGTTGATCGTGGAGCAGACAGATACTGGCTCACCTGATGAACAACATAGAAGATGTCTGGACGAGTAACTGTGAGATAAACTAGGTTGCCAACCAATTGTCTGTAAAGAGAGGGATTAGACAATGGTTTCCCCCCTAAGGGAGTCAGATACGCATTAAGCTCAACTGGAGTGTCAACAGTCTTGCTATCAGTGAGTCCAGCTCGAGACAAGAGTTCAGAAGCATACTTAGCTTGAGTAAGATAAAGTCCATCAGTAGAATGAGTGATTTCAAGACCCAAGAAGTAGCTGAGATGTCCAAGATCTTTCATCTCAAATTGCTGACTGAGAAAATCCTTGAGTTCTCGAATGCCACTGAGGTCATCACCAATTATGATCATATCATCCACATACAGGAGAAGTAAAATAGTGCCTTTGTCAGTGCGACGAAGAAATAAGGCAGAATCATAATGACTGACCATGTAACCCAAATGAGAGATGGTAGAGCTGAATTTGGCAAACCAAACTCGTGAAGCTTGTTTAAGGCCATAAAGTGCACGTCGAAGGTAACAAACCTTGTTTGAGTCAACAGAGAGACCAGGAGGAGGTTGCATATAAACTTCTTCATGTAAATCCCCATTAAGGAATGCATTTTTGACATCCATCTGAAAAAGATCCCATTTACGAGCAGCAGCAACAGTTAAGAGGGCACGGACAGATGAGATACAAGCAACCGGAGCAAAGGTCTCTTTATAATCAATCCCATACTCCTGTGTAAAACCTTTTGCAACAAGATGAGCTTTGTAGCGCTCAATGGACCCATCAGAGCGAGTCTTAATCTTGTAGATCCACTTACAACCAACGGAGGGAGTGTCACCAAATCCCAAGTATGGTTTTTAGATAATGCATCAAGTTCCTCTTTCATTGCAATCTGCCATAAAGGGTCAGTGGAAGCCTCACGATAGGTGTGAGGCTCATGTAATGTAGCAAGAGCAGTGTAACAATGATAGTCAAGTAAATGTGTAGGAATAGATTTTACTCGAGTTGAGTGACGAGGTGGAATGTCTTGTGCAAGATCTTCAGGCGGAGCAGGAACAGGGGACCCAAGCTCAGGGTTGGGGTTGGGTAGCTCGTCTTCAACCTGTTCATCTTCCACCTGTTCATTAAAGGGTGAACTAGGAAAGGGATCAGTGAGATCTGGTGGTTGGACAGAGAAGTCTACAAGAGAATCATGAGCAACTATAGGAGGATCAGGAGCAGCTACAGAAGGAATATGTGCCTCATCTGGAAAAAGATCTAAAACAGAGGAGGAAGATAGGGAGGCACGAAAGTGAGAGAGCTCGACAAAGAGGCGATGTTCCCAAAAGACAACATTGCGGGAAACACGAAGACGATGAGAGACAGGGTCATAACATCGATACCCCTTTTGAGTTTCGCCATAGCCAAGAAAACAACAAAGCCTTGACCGAGGCTCAAGTTTGTTATGCTCATGTGGCTGAAGAAGAACGAAACAAGCAGAACCAAAGGAGCGAAGGTGGTGATAGTCTGGAGATGACCCAAAAAGGCGCTCATATGGAGTTTGATTTTGGATAACCGGACTCGGAATGCGATTAATAGTATGAACAGCATGAAGAGCAGCTTCGCCCCAAAAAGGAGCAGGAACTTTGGCAGAGAGAAGAAGAGCACGAACAGTGTCAAGAATATGACGAAGGTTTCGTTCGGCTCTACCATTTTGCTGAGAGGTACCTGGACAAGTTAGTTGATGAACAGTGCCATAGGAATGCAAAACAGCTTGGAAAGCATATTGAGTATATTCAAGAGCATTATCAGATTGAAAATTTTTGATGCGTTTGGAAAATTGAGTTTCAACCATTTTTGCAAAATTAGAATATATTTGCAATAATTCAGAACGATATTTCATATTAAAAATCCAGCTATAGCGAGAGTAATCATCAACAAAGACAACAAAATATCGAGACTCACCAATACTAGAGACAAAAGAAGGGCCCCAAACATCAGAATGAATAAGGTCAAAGATATCAGTGGATATTGATTCACTAGTATTGAAAGGTAAAGTTGGTTGTTTTCCTAATTGGCACGAAACACAATCAAAATTTTTTGTAGACACTGAACCTAACAAACCTCTAGAAGCTAATTGTTGTACTCGAGAGGAAGATGCATGACCAAGTCGAGCATGCCAAAGTGCAAGGGAAGGAATTGAAGAAGCTATAGCAGCTGCAGCAACAGAAACAGGAGCAACAAGTGGAAGACGAAGGTTGTCCACGGGAAACATACACCCAACTCTGGGACCAGTCCCAAGCTCCTGTCCCGTCCTCGGATCCTGCACAATACACCCAGAATAATCAAAGATAATGCGATAACTCAACTCAGCTAATTGTCCAACAGAAAATAAATTATAAGAAAGGTCAGGAACATTAAAGACTCCAGGAACCGAGAGATTGGAGGTCGCAACGGAACCTATATTATGACTAGACATTGTGGAACCATTTGCTGTGCGAATATTAAGAGGGTGCGGTGCAGGTTTAAGGTCAGAAAATAAGGACGAGTTAGGTGTCATGTGATTGCAATAAGCAGAATCCATAAGCCAAGATGTAGGAGACATACCAGATAAAGCTGAGAGAGAAGAGGAATAAGATGCATTACCAACCATACGAATGACATTGGCGATGATATTTATAAGGTCATCTCTAGAAATGGTGAAAGTGGATCCAGAAGACTGAGACTTTGCAGAGACAGGAGCCATAGGTTGGACACTCTCAGTGTTAGCAACAGTAGCAGCAGAAATGGAAACAGCTGATTTGTTGCGTTGATAGCAAGTCTCAATATTATGGCCAAAACATTTGCAAAAATTGCAAAAATTGCAAAAACGTTTGTTGGATTGTCGGCGACGATTGTTGCAAGAGGAAGAAGACTTGTCCTTATTCTTCATTTTGAAGCAAAATATGCAAAAATAGACTGCACAAATGAAATCTACGCGAAAAACTGGGTATGGAGAACCTGGACAGAAAAAGTCAACCCTGAAAAAGTCAACGGTCAAAGTCAAAGGTCAACGGCTAGTCAACTGTCAACGGTCAACGGTCGGTCAACCGTCAACGGCCAGCAGATGACGTCACAGGATGATGTGGCGACGACGTCAGCAGAACAGTGGATGCTGACGCAGCTAGGGCTGACGTGGCAGAGGGGATGACGTCAGCAGACCAGGTTCCGGCGCGTGGCAGCGCGTGTCGGCGCATGGAGGCGCGTGAACGACGCGTGCAAGGAAACGGTGGCGCGTGGTGGCGCATGTGGTGCGTGATCAGCGTCACAGCAGCTTTGAGCGGCGCATGGAGGCGCGTACAGTCTCCGATGGCGGCGAGGCTTCCACTAATGTGTAGATCGGCGCAGGACGATCTCAGTGGTACCTTCAAAAATGAAATCAGAGCAATATTCGCAGCGGTGATGCAAAGAGCAGTGGTCTATGCAGTGTGAAACTCCTTAACGACGGCGGCTGCAGGTCCGGAAGCCAAGTACGACGGCTGGATGACGTCGGAGGTTCAACGGCGAGAGGCTGCGGCGGCAGTTGTGATGGCGGAAGCGTTAGTAAAAGAAAGGGAGTCACACTAATGAAGACAATACTGCTAAGAAAAGGTCAGAGCAGTGGCTCTGATACCATGATAGAAATACAGAATAATTGTATTGTATTTCATGAATCAAAGAATATACATCACTGCCTTTATATAGAAGGCATATGTGTGCAGTACAAGTAGAGTGTAGTACAAGTACAAGTGTGCTATACAAATAACCTAATTTGGGCCTAAAGCCCATAACATAATATACGTTAACAATACACAATGCGTATCTTCTGTGGTATATATGGCCACAGCAGGAAACAATATATTCTGCATCATGGCATCATTCTGTTAGATTATGGGATGCCGAGACTGGCAAAAATTTGTCGGACATAGTAAGTGCAAATATCCTTCAGTTGTCTCTGTCTATCTGTTTCTGTTTGTTTAATTGTTTTAGGCAATTACATCACAAAAGTTAAAAACAAAGTTGCTAGTTTATCTGTGGTGGGGATGAGAGAGCGTGTGTTTGGTTATCAAAATTTCTTGAAGTGAGCTTATATTGAACACCTTATTTCCATGCCGATTGAAATCACTGACTGGTGGAAGGGTGACAGCGTAATTAGTGGTGGTGCTGACTCAAAGCTCTGCATTTCTTCTGGAATTTCTGTGCTGTGAAGTAAAAGCTGTTATACATACTGTGATAATTGAATTAAGGACTTACAATTGTAAAAGCCATTATTTTCCAAGCCTGTGTATTCTGATATTTTCTGGTCTCTCCACTCATCACACCATCCTCTTCCAGTGTCAGTCTTATCTCAACTGTAGCGATAATCTGATGTGGTCCAGTCAGCGCAAAGTTCAGTACTTGCATTAAAAGGAAAAAGAAAAAATAGAGAGGAATTTAATCAATCACCAAGTGTATGAAGCACATGGATAAATCGGAGAGCATAGGGTTGCCCAGGGTTAAAGAGGCAAGGCTTTATATGTACCATATAAATTTAGACTGAATATTTTAACGTTATTATTTTGAATTTCGGTTAAGGTGGCAAAATATGATTTTAGACTTACCCACATTTTTGTTGTGACCACTGACCAGAGTGGTATGTAAGGTTTAGTACCGGAAAAATGGGATTCAGTTGCCTTTGGGTACTACATTTTAGGTACTGCTGATTATGGATGCAAATTTTTGTTGTTGCCTTCGGGTTTACATCCTGTGCCTTTTGGGAGCAAATTGTCGAGAGGTTCAAATTGACAGTACTCGAGGATTTACTAATGTTGCTTTAATGTTGGGGCTTAATAATTTTTGAACTATTTGTTTATGTTTGTTGCTTGAGCTGTTAGTATAACTAGAGTTTGGGAAACGTAGATGAATCAGAAGTTCACGTGAAACTTAGAATAGAAAATAAAGTTATAAGATCATGGTAAATGGAAAGCTGAAACTTTATTTGGTTGACTGTTTCTTTAGAGCAACCATCAATGAGAATAACTCTCTAAAGAGAATTTCTGCTGCTTAAAGTGAGTACTATCTAGAACAAAAATCGATCACCTGTCTCCTCCCTCATTGAACAAAACTTTCCATTAAAATTATTATTATTATTATATGTAATTGGGGTTATTATTTTATTATTATTATTATTTATGTAATAGGGACATAAGAGTAAATTTATACACGTTATATTTTCTATCATTTTATTTTTTCTTCCCATTCCAACAAGATTTTTCTATTCTTTTACTTTTTCATCCGTTCAACAAACACATGAGCGAAAACTAAGGTTATGTTTGGTAATTACTTTTGTTTTTTGCTTTTTGGTTTTTAGAAACTTGTTTTTAGTAACATAAATAAAAAAATAGTATTCTTCTATTTTCAAAATCAAAATTTTAATGTAAAGATTTTGGTTTTATTTTTTTTGTTCCCACCAAGATTTGAAGCTTGAACTTCACATAAGTGCATAGTTACACTTGTTTACTTTGCGTTTTCAAGCTCCCTTGGAAATTGAAAAATTAAAAACACCTATTTACTCGTTTATAGTTTCCTTTCTAAATTTAGATGTGGAAACTGCTTTTTTTTTTTCTTTTTCCCCTATTTGTTTTCAATTACCAAACGAGTTTTCAAGTCTAGAAAATAGAAAAAAAATTTTGAAAATAGAAAACTGGGAAAAAACAGTTACCAAACTGTGGGGGTCAAAAACACAAAGCTATGATAATTGGCTTTGAATTCAGGATCAACACAACTAATTTCTTGAGGATGGAAGATGAAAATCCACAAGGGGAAGATCACAAAGATAATTGGCGACAAATATAACTGAATTAAGGCTTTATATGCGTAGAAACCATATTCTCAATGTAGAAACAGAGGTTTTAAAGGATAGATATAAATGAAGATTCTTCTCACTTTCTCTCTCTTGTTGTTCCTTTGATTTTTTCTGGATCTCCCTTCCTGTTGCTCTCCTCTTTCTTTTCCAACTATCCTCCTCTTCTTCTAGCTAACCAGCTCTTAGTTGGATTTAGGGAGATACTTGTCACATCAGCATCTTCTCCTGCCATTTCTTGACCATGAAGATAGATTTTTGTGGGTGTTTCCATTGTCCAGGCCATTCATTCAACATTCAATGTGGCTGACATTAGGTGAGGAAAGCCCTTAATGCGGAGGTGACTATTACATTGGGCTTTGCGTTTTCTTCAACGTGCTCCCTGAGAAAGTAGGTGACTAAAGGGTGTCCTTGGTGAAAGAATGACCGCTTCTCGGCTAGGCCATGTTTCCTCTGGAAGATGGGTTTCATGAATTACCTTTGTAGTGGGCCCAAATGATCTCTTTTTAATAGGAGGTCCTTTTATCCCTCATCAGCCCCTAGGTTGGGCCCATTCCGCGGATGGGGTTTCTCAGGACTTCCTTTTTGGGTTAAGTTCTTCGGGCAGATATAGGTCCACTCCCCCACACAAACATACCCTAAATTTTTTTATCACCTCACTATTTTATATCACACACATTTTTCCATCCCAACCAAACACAGCCTAAGGTGTTGGTCAATCAATCTTGAGGCCGGGGTGGACAATTTTCTCCATTGCAATTAATATTTGAAAACTATTAGTACATTAAGGATTTGATGTTTGAAAAATAAAAATAAAAATTTCAATGACTATTTGTGAAATGGGAAAGGTTTTGTTGCATACATTGTTATGTGATAGCAAAAAGAATGCAACATGTGTCCAAAGGTTATGTGCAATGTACATATTATTAGTAAGACTCTTAGACACTTGTCCCTTTCTTTTTGCAGCCGCATAAACCTATATGCAACAATTGTTGCATACGTGTATGCAGCAAAACATTTCCTTTATGTAATAGGCAATGATGCATAATTGCGGGCACAACCACAAAATAAGGTGTCTACAATAATATATTTCACAACAATCAATCACCCGGATCATATCCCTTCACTTGTCTATCATTTAAATCAAATATGCATGAGTGAAAACTTTTTTTTTTTCCATCCCCTGCGTCAGTCAATCAATCTTAAAGGGCAAACAATTTTCTCCATTGCAATTAATGTTTGAAAACGATCAAAATATCTAGGATCATTTCCCTAAGAAACTACTTTATGTTACATCATTGTAGTTTATATCAGTTTTTTGACTAATTTTATAGGGTGTAAAGCTAATAAAACTAAGGATATGTTTGGTAACTGTTTTTTTTCCTTATTTTCTGTTTTCCAAAGCAATTTTCTATTTTTGAGACTAAAAAACTTGTTTGGCAACTCAAAATGGGCAAAAAATAAAAACTATTTTCAAAACTCAATTTGTAAAGGAAACTAAAAACATGCAAAATGCTGTTTTCAGTTTCTAATTTTCAAAAATCAGTGAAAACATGCATTTAATAAAATGAATCTGACTCATTTAATGAGTTAACATTAAAGTTCAAATCCTAATAACAACATATTTTAGTATTTTCTATTTTTTCTTCAAAAAACTATCTTTTTAATTTCAACTAACCAAATATGTTTTTAATTTAAAAAATACAAGAAAATTGTTTTTTCTTTATATTCCCAAAAACAAGTTTTTGAAAATAGAAAACAAAAGCTATTACCAAATATAACCTAAATTTTTGATAAAGAAATCTGATATAAAATACAATACAATGATATGACATAAAGTAATATCTTACTAGCTGATAATATTAACATTTCCTTTAGGTAGTGTGATATCCACTATATTTTACAACCATCAATCACCCTGATCATATCTTGAGGGGCGGAAAATTCCACACTTTTCCATGTTTCAAAGGAGTATTCCACCGTTTTCCATCCCTAAACAAACAAAAGATAAAGTGCCGGCGGAAAATTTTCGCCACCTCTTAAAACTTTCAGTAGTTTTAAGAATTTAAAAATAGAAAACGATGAAAGAGATCTATTGACGGAAACGACGTAGGAGACTGGTAGAATTAGACTTTGACTTTGTAAAAAAGGGTCCTGATCACAGACGCTAGAGTAGTGAGACTCTCAAATCAAGATTTCCATAGCCGCCTAAAAAGGAAAAAGGGTCCTCACTCTTTTGTTTTTTTAGTTTCATCATTCTCTTTTTTGTCTTCTATATAAACATTGGATCAGACCCGATATTTGATATACTATTTTTTAAAAAACAAAACTTTAGAATTGAGTTCCTAGCTGCTACCATTAACTTGAAAAAAAAAATGCCTGTATTCGGTAGGCTAGAGACTGAAGTTGCGGCTAAGGCTCCTGCTTATAAGTTCCACGAGGTTAACAGCAAGAGAATACATGAGACAGCCAAAATTTGCCCCAAGTATTTTCAGAAAATTGATTTAAAAGAAGGTGAATGGGGAGGAGAGGCCTCTGTCACGTGCTGGTATTTTGTCATTGGTAAGATAACTAAGATTTTTAATTTGTTGTTCATCTTCTTCATCATGTATCTTTAGATTCTTCAACGTTTTACATGTCAAGGTTGCATGAAAAGCTTTTACGTTGTATAATATACATTCTCCTCTTCTACACATTTTTAGTTAACTTTAATCCGAAGAACTTCATCAAACGTAACCACAGTTGAATCTGAGAAAAGGACAAGAAGTCGCAAAGGTGAAAGAGCAAATGATAATGAGTCTAAAAACAAACCTGAACAAACTATTTGGGAATGCCTTTTGTCTCTAAGAAAGTGAGGTTTCCTTGGAGATTTTCCTTTGCCCTTTGCTCACCATGTCCTGTTCAACCCCAAATGTTTATAGATATCTTTGATTTAATATATATTTAATTTATTTACATATAATTTAATCTATGTTATAAATATCATATTTATAATTTATATTTTTTATATATACACTCTACTACCATCCCTAAAACAATTCTCTCTCTTACCAGTATTTTTATATATACTGTATTATTATAGCATATATTTATAATTTTATTTTTATATATCCTTGATCTATACGGATTTGATTGAGAAGTGTGTGTTGTGCGGGTATTTACTTTTATTATATATGTATGTATTTGGCCAGCAGTATGTTTAAAACGTGTCTAACATGTATGGAAAACTACATTATTATATATTTATTAAAGTGAACAAGAATATAAAAGGGTGAAGTTTATCATGTCCGTTCTTGTTTTGATGTTTTTACAATTGATTGTTTTTGTTTGAGACTGTAGATGGGAAAGCTGTAATGTCTAGGGAGATACTTGAAAAGGTGGATAATGAAAACCAGTCTGTCACATACAATGTGATTGGAGGAGTGCTCAAGGAGACTTACCAGAGTTTCAAATTCATTGTGCAAGCCATTCCAAAGGATGAGGGGAGTTTGGTCCGTTGGACTTTAATATATGAGAAACTAAATGTAGATGTTCCTGATCCAAATGCAATGCTTCAGTTTGGAATTGATGTGACCGCAGAAATTGATGCATATCTTACCCAGGAGGAGCTGGAAAAAAAGACTATAGCATGATGCATATGAAATAGTATGATATGTTTTAGCAAAAAAACCAGAAGAAGAAGAATAACCACAATATGCTGTGTAAAATAAAAGGTCGGGAGTATAAGACTTCCTTTGTATTATTGATAATATGTACTCATCGTATGTTATGTTTGTATGCTAATAAGCACAATATGTTGTGTACTATAAAAGTTCGGGAGAATAAGACTTCCTCGTATTGTTTTTCACATGTACTTTCATGTTATATTTATACGCATATTATGTGGGTTTCTTCCTTTATTGCCTCATGCAGCTTGTTCTCAGGATTGTAATATTGTATACATTAAATTAATAATGCTTTTAGTTTATGTATTGAAAACTGTATTAAGTATTACTACAATAACAAACTATTTTATAACATTTTTATAAATTGATGTTGTGGCCAACTTTTTATTGATTTTCATCTGAGCCAACTACTAATATCAATTTTTTATTTACTAATAACCTCTCACCATATTAGCAATATGTAAAAAAATTTGTAAAAAAATTTATCTCTAGCATTTTTCTTATGCATTAGAATAGTTAATATGTGCCATAAATGGGAATGTAGTGGGGCTTATAATTCACTTTGTGACTCATTCCTTTGGTCTAGTGTTCTTAAGACAGACGTCGATTAATATATTAACAACAATACCATTTCAATTTTCCCCCTCTCCTTTCCCTCCACTTTTATGAACCCCAACTCTAATGCATTCCCTCTCCAGAATCTGCCTCCCTCCACTATAAAAAGATTATTTTAAACCAATTCAAGGCACCCCTCTCTTCCAAGAATTCTAAGTGAAGTAGAAAAAGTTTGTCGTATTCTTCTGAGATTTAAGGTATTGAGTGAGTTCTTTTCTGCCTATCTCTTAAATATTATTGTTTCTTCATGTTTTGATTAGGATGCTGGTTAGCTGTCTTTAAAAAAACATGTTTGTCTATGCATTTGTAATGAATATTAGGATCAAAGCATGTTAGGCTGTTAATTTAATCTTGAATGTTCATATTTGTTCTTCACATGTTCATGCATACACTAGAATTTGATCTTACATTTAGTTAAAATCATGAAATAAAATGTTAGTTCTTAATGTTCTTCAACATGTTCATATGCTAGATCTAGGGTAATACTAATCACACATAGTCACCATGTTATTTTTCCAAGTTGCTTAAATCTAGGATCTCACCAATCACACACAATCACTAGATTTTATCTTTCAATCTAAATAAGATAATGAACATAATGACATTAGGGTTTCTCATTGTGCGCACACATTTATTTTCAAGCAAGATCGCATATCACATTTACTTTTAAGCAATAACATGCAATTGATCGATTAAATATTTGGTTATATGGATGATGTAATGTGATCAATAGCTATCATAGCCTAGAAGACCAGTTTCACCAAGCAAGCCAGGTGCCTAACTCCTTTTCACCTCGCAACTTAGCCTTTGAATTTAGATCAATGGTTCTTGATTAGTTCTTATCCATGTAATTTTATCTTTATAGAATGTAACTAGGACTCTTAGCCATGTATTTTTCTATTAAATTGTATCTATGATCAAAGCCATGTAAAGTTTATAGTTACTTCAACAAGCATTTATTTTTTAAATTATATATTCAATAAAGATGTTTATTTCAATTATGGTTTTCTTATTTTTTCTAGTTAACAAAATAATTGGTGACTGCATGTAACACCCTTGATTTATGGTGAAAATACAATCAGTTGAATCACCATTATTAGAGGTTCCAACATGACTCCATTGGTTCACACAGATTTGACCCAACCAAAAACAAGTGGGCTATGAGCGGTCTTTCACATATTTTAACGTATGGTAGGATTTGTGGAGATTAGGGTAAGAGATCTTAAGGTGGAGATTCATCTAGCAATGCAAATCCTCCTACGTTACTGGTGGCAAACGACTCAAAGCTTTTGATGGCATTTGGTTTAGGAGAATCTATATTACTCTCATCATATTCATATTCCACAGAATGTGATGCCTAGAAATTTGGATGCCTGAGAATATGACTATTTTTATGTTTGGTTTGATTAGGAATCTAATAAGAATCTTGAGAATATACGATGCTTATATTTGATATATTTGTATGAATCCTATAAAAATTATTAATTTTCCCAAACTTTTGATTCGTATCAAGTTTTATTTTTATTTAATCTTCCTCCAAATAAATTAAATGAAATATAATATAATATAATATTTTTGAAAAATTCAATAAAATTATAGTACAAAATTTTCTTAATGATATGTATAATACAAAAATAATTATTTAAATTGTCAATTTATAATAATAATTATTTTTTAACTTTATTTATATTGGTTAAATGGTAGAAAGAAATGGGCAAAATTGTCAGTTTATTAAAAAAAAATGTAATTTTTTCAACTAGGAATGTGGATACTCATGTTTTAAAAAGGGAATCCACATTCTCACATAAAGGGGATTGCATGGGAAGCCAAATTCCTCCAGCATTTGATTCCCTTGTGTGATATACAACCAAACATTGGAATGTTTCAACACCAAACGCCATCTTCTAGTGTTTGGTAGTGATGAAAGAGAATGAAGACTATCAGTTATATTTTTTGCTCAAAATTTTATAGGGGAAAACCCATTCTTGGTTTAGCAAACCATCTGGTTTGAATGTGGTTGGGTTGGTTCGGAGTAATGAAATGAGTTTTCCAATTTCATGGGTTTTAAAAACTGAATTGGTAGTTGGTTCTCAGTTTGACTGATTGATTTCTAAAACCACAATTAATTTCTTTACCACTATATTTTTGGGTTTAGGTATTGAAAGTCCCTTACATTAACTATGGGTGAGTTTGGTTTAGCTTTTTGAAACTGTGGTTTTTAAAAAAGTGGCGGTTTTAAAAAGTGCTGTATGAAATTGTGTTTTTTATTTTTTTTAAAGCATAATGTTTGGTAAAAGCTGTTAGAAATTGCTTTTCAAGAAAACTGAGTGTTTCATAAGAACTTATCTAATTATGATTTTAGGTGTAAATTGCAAAAAAGGACAATATATATAAGGAATTATTTATCCTGTTCTTTTATTTTTTTTTTTGGGTAAATTACAAAGTCGGTCCCTATCCTTGACACCTGTACCGCCACATCAATTTTAAAAGAACCCAAATTAAATCTCAAAATATGTCAGACCAGAGAATTCAATGAGGGCATAAGCCCAACATGTATGGCAGTAGTATCTCCAAAATTTAGACATTACATGATACTACGAACAAAAATAAAATGTTTTTGCTATGGTCGTCAGCCAGTAGTATAACTGAATATCAATAATCAAGTCATATTTTGACAACTCTGAACTTTAATGTTGAAACCCAAAGATCTTGGTGTTGCTTCTAAAGTTTCCAGACTCATAGACTAATCAATAAAAATAATCAGATCATTCAAATTCAACAACCACACCAAGTCAACATTTTTGCATTCAAATAGATACTCCTAGAAGTCCTTCAATGTCAAGGTTTTATACAGGAGATGGAGTAAAGTTAATTATTTTAGAAAGCATGCAAAAAAAAAAAAAAGGTTCTCCATTACATTTATGTCCAATTGTGACAAACACTTGCAAAACCCTTCCACCACTATAAAATGCACAAGTGAACATTCTAATTCACATTATGTGCCAAATTGTGAATACTAAATTTTCTATTGAGTTTGTAAAGTTGTGATTTATAACTATGTTTTATGTTGGCTTTATTCCATGACAAAAAGTGTTGTAATTGTTTTAATTATGTTGCTTGTATTTTGTGGGATTTTATTGTATTGAGTTTAGTATTAAGTTGGTGAAGACTCAAGCTTAAATGAAGATCAGTGCATTTTGCAAGAAATTCGCGAGAAGGGTTCCTGCGAAAAGGGCATGTGAGAAGCACATGACTGGAAGCTGAAGAGTCATGCTAGGCTATCAATTTCGCGAGTATTTCGCGGGTAAGGCCTTCTCGCGAGATACCTGCGAGACTCTCTACCTGGAGGTTTTTAAGTGTGACTTTCTTACCCTTTACCCATACTATATATACCCTCATTACCCACAAATGTAAATGAGACCATTTCAGAGAGAAAAAACCTTAGATAGGTTTTCTACAACACATACACCCATCTTTTAAAGAGAGAGTTACTCATCCTTAGTGAGAAATCATTCTAGTCACTTCTCCTTCCCTTTCCCATTGTCATACCTTGAGAGGAAATTTATACCCAAACACAACCCACCCCTATTTAGAGAGTAGAGAGTGTTTTGGAGCTTGGGAAACTTTGGGGATTTGCCAAAAGAAGCCGGTGAGGCTTGGTTGATGCAATCGGGCGTATTCCGGGATCTGGAAAGCTAGACAAGACACGATTCGAAAAACCTTGTTGGAGTAAGAGCTTTGAGGGCTTAGGTACATTGGGTAGATTAGGCTTGGAGGGTCTCTTGCTATTCGTGTATCCCAATTTATTGTCTAGTGGATCGATTTACCGCTTAGAGGGCGGCGGAGAGGTTTTTCGCTGAGTTTTTCGGTTTCCTCTTCGATAACACATCGTCGTGTTATCTTGTGATTGCATCTCTTATCCCTTACTCTTGTACTTTACTTTTATTATTTGTTGTTCATGTTTATGCACTAGAGTAGTATCCGTTGATTGCGCTTCATTTACTCTTGTTTCCGCATTTAGATAAGTTAGAGTAAAAGTAATCTAGCCGTAATTTTTAATTGGGGGTCTAAATAAGCTCTTGTGTTTTAACACATTTTCGAGCTTTCAGAGTTGAAAATAAAAATAATTGAAGGCCCAATTGAATTTAGCAACTAAAATGATGCCCACGACATTATCAACCATAACATAAAAGTCAAAAGCAATGAACATAAGTTTATCACAACTGATTCCTGCAAGTGTAATCCAAAAAGCTGATTTCCAATTCTCTTTTCCACTAAATGTGCCCTCAGGACTTGTAAGCACTTCCAACAAAACCAGTAAAGCAATGGCGTACCTAAAGCCTAGTTTATCATCATACGCATAAGACCATCTACACTTTCACCAAATTCACAAAGTTTTGAATTCAAAGTACCACTTAACAAATACAATCCCTAAAGCATTCAGAGTAAATTTCACAAATTCGAGATAAAAAAAAATACATTAATAAGAGAACTTAGATGGAAACCAACTATCCAAATCCCATCACAAGTGACTAGAACAAGAAACTCATCATCATCGCAAAGCTCAACCGTAGGCCAGTTGCCAAATCCAAACTTTTTAGATCATTTCAGAGACAAGATAGATTACTTTTTAGTAATTAACAAGCTTGGAAAAAGATTGTTTTGGCTCGGTTTATAAGTGCAGTTTCCTTGAAAGAGACCCAAAAATTACTTAAAACTATTTCAACTTTGTTAATGCTTCACAAATTTTATTCTAAGTGATGGAGCCTTGATCGCACGGAAATTCTTAACCAACAACATTGTGGTACTTTGTGTGGTGAGGAATATTGAGTTACAGATCTTCCTTTTCAATGTATATTATGTGGATGTAAATTTTATTGCGCGACCTCATCACAACCCTAGGTTTTTCAATGATTGAAATGAACGTGTTTAGAAGCTTTTTTAGGGGTGTAGTGAGATTTATATAATAAAAAATTATTTCACCGACAAACGCATAAATCTCATCACACATTTAGGTATTTTTGTGATTAAAGAATGTTGCAGCCCCGAATTATGATTAATAGAAATTATTAACCTTTAAAAAAAAAAAATGAGCTTCTAAGCATGCACGTGAGCACATGCTTAGAAACTAGTAATTATTATTTCACATTCTTGAAGTTAAATGACATGACATAAATTTCACATGTCATGATCTAAATCATTTCATTGAACGTCCAAATCTTATAAACCTAGCATGTTCTTAAATGATTCAGGATATGTGAAATGCAAAATGATTTTATAAAGAATGATTCAATAAATATATTCTACCAAAATTAAACCATGACTATGACATCCTACATATTGACAAAATGTAATCTAAATACATATGGAATCAAGAAATCACATTATTGATTTTTTTTTTTTTTTTTTTTTTGACCAATGAAAAATGGGTTAGCCCGGCTTGACACATTAAATCATTCAATTTCTTTTGACTTATAAGTAAGATCAACATAATAAGTATATTCTTCTAAAAAAAACACAATAAGTAGATCATTATATTTTACCTAAACCACAGATCGACTATTGAACACGTTCTTGATGTAATGCTCCATGCGTAAATTGGCTATAATCCTATCAGACAAGGCTTATCACTGTCTTTATTTTAATAGAGTTAAGTAAATTTACCTACCCAACATTTACTCCAAAGCAGTACCACACACTACACTTTCCTTTTTTTAATTTATTTGGATGAAAGGTTGGAACATTGCAGTTTCCTTGGCTTAGCTTATGGGAGATAATACAAACGCACTACCCCATAGCATTGAAAACATAAGTGACATAAAATGCCATCATACCAAAACCAGCCTCTATGTTCTAAAACCCTGAAGGCATTAGGCATAGAAAGACTAAAGCATGTGAACTGACAAAAAATAAAGGCTTTTGGGAGTTTTATTGCAGGGAATGGAAAGTTCATTTCCTTGTTTGGGAGTCTAAGTAAGAGGGAATGAAATGGGTAAGAGGGAACACTCATTCCTCTCTATTCCCTTAAAACCTTAAATTTTCATTCCTTCCGAAATTGGGAGGAATGAGAGGGAATGAAATTAGATTTAATGATTTTTTTACTAGAACTCCCAAAATACCCCTATATATTCAATTCTTTATTTTAAAATAAGGGTCTAATAGTAATATTGTCATAAAATGATTCCATTTCATTCCCTCCATGTTGCTCCCAAACAAGATTACTTACATTCCATTAATTTTCATTCTTTTATTTTAAAACATCCAATCAAGATTACTTAATTCCATTCCATTTCATTCTTTTCCATTCATTTCCCTTACTTAAATGCATTTCATTCCATTCCATTCTTTTCCATTCCCTTATGATCATTTCAATCTATTCCATTCTCTTCCCTTATGAACTCCCAAACGGAGTCTTAAGCCTATCACAGCAAGCAAGCACGCCGGGCATGATTGCCATATTTTAAGCACATTTGGTCCTCCAAGTCCAAGTATAAAATGGGCACCCACATAAACAAATCAAAAGAAGCAACTTCTCAATTACTTAATTATTACAACAACAAAAAATAGTAACATAATAAAACCATATATGCTAAGTCATAATCTGACTGCAGATCATCAAATGTAGATCAAACAGCACTTTGATATACACTCGTGGGAGATCCTAATATCAAATTTATAGAACATGTGAGTTTGTAGGAATATTGGGTACGGTCTAGTTCTATCATTTTAGAAGGGGAATAAATGACAAGAAGATAACTGAATTGTACACTTACAGATGGATAATCCTAAAGATATAAATATGTACATCTCTGTGACATACTTCGATGATTAATCTCACAGGTAAAGGAAGTGTACAAGGAGAAAATTATCATGTTTATAACTGTTAAAACACACTCAGCATTTTTATGTAAATGGAAAGCTGAAACTTTACTTGGTTAACTGTTTCTTTAGAGCAACCATCGACGAGAATAACTCTCTAAAGAGAATTTTTGCTGCTTATACAAGTTACATTTTCTATCATCTTATTTTTTCATCCCAATCTAACAAAATAATTTTCTATTCCTTTACTTTTTCCTTCTTTCAACTAAACACACATGAGCAAAAACTAAGGTTATGTTTGGTAATAGTTTTTGTTTTCTATTTTTAAAAACTTGTTTTTGGGAATAGAAAGAAAAACAATTTTCTTATATTTTTGAAATAAAAAAACCATTTTTGGTTAGTTAAAATTAAAAAAAAGAAAAAGAAAAAGAAAAGTTTTTTGAAGAAAAAAATAGAGGATACTGAAATATGTTGTTACTAGGATTCGAACCTTGGCGCTAACTCATTAATTGAGATGGATTTATTAAATTAGACACATGCTTTCATTGGTTTTGAAAACTAGAAACTGAAAACAGCCTTTTGCCTGTTTTCAATTTCCTTTACAAATTGAGTTTTTATTTTCTATCCTTTTTGAATTGCCAAACAAGTTTTTTAGTCTCAAAACAAGAAAATTGTTTTTGAAAACAAAAAATAAGAGGAAAAAATAGTTATCAAACATAATGTAAGGTTGCGTTTGGTAACCATTTTTGTTTTTTGCTTTTTTGTTTTCAGAAACTTGTTTTTAGTAATAGAAGTAAAAAATAGTTTTCTTCTATTTTCAAAGTCAAAATTTTAATGTAAAGATTTTGGTTTTATTTTTTGTTCCCACCAAGATTTGAAGCTTGGACTTCACTTAAGTGCATGGTTACACTTGTTTTCTCTGTGTTTTCAAGCTTCCTTGGAAACTGAAAATTAAAAACACTTATTCATTTGTTTTTAGTTTCCTTTGTAAATTTAGATGTGGAAACTTTTTTTTTCCCTATTTGTTTTCAATTACCAAACAAGTTTTCAAGTCTAGAAAATAGAAAACAATTTTTGAAAATAGAAAACTAGGAAAAAAAATACTTACCAAACTGTGGGGGTCAAAAACACAAAGCTACGATAACTAGCTTTGAATTCAGGATCAACACAACTAATTTCTAAAGGATGGGAGATGGAAATTCACAAGGGGAAGATCACAAAGATAATTGGAGACAAATATAACTGAATTAAGGCTATATATGCATAGAAACTATATTCTTGTGGTACAAACAGAAGTTTCAAAGGATAAATACAAGTGAAGATTCTTCTCACTTTCTCTCTCTTGTTGTTCCTTTGATTTTTTATGGATCCCCCTTCTTGTTGCTCTCCTCCTTTTATAGCCATCCTCCTCTTCTTATAGCTGTCCTGCTCTTAGCTGGATCTAGGGGGATACTTGTTACATCAGCACCTTCTCTTGCCATTTCTTGATCATGAAGATAGACTTTTGTGAGTGTTTCCATTGTCCAGGGCAATCATTCAACATTCAATGTGGCTGACATTAGGTGAGGAAAGCCCTTAATGCGAAGGTGACTGTTACATTGGGCTCTACATTTTCTTCAACATGTTCCCCAAGAAAGTAGGTGAATAAAGGGTATCCTCGGCGAGGAGAATGACTGCTTCTCAACTGGGCCATGTTTCCTCGGGAAGATGGGCTTCACGAATTACCTTTGTAGTGGGCCCAATTGGTCTCTTCTCTACAGGAGGTCCTTTTATCCCTTATTGGCCCTTAGGCTGGGCCCATTCTACGAATAGGGTTTCTCAGGACTTCCTTTTTGGGCTAAGGTCTTCGGGGCAGATATAAGTCCACTCCCCCACACAAACATACCCTAAATCTTTTTTATCACCTCACTATTTTATATCACACACACACACACACTTTTCCATCCCAACCAAACAAAGCCTAAAGTGTCAATCAATCAATCTTGAAGGGTAGGCAATTTTCTCCATGACAATTAATATTTGAAAACTATTAGTACATTAAGGATTTAATGTTTGAAAAAAAAAAAATCAAAATTTTAATGACTATTAATGTAATGGGAAAGGTTTTGCTACATACATTGTTATGTGGCAGCAAAAAGAAAGCAATATGTATCTAAGGGTAATGCACATATTATTATCTAGACCCTTAGACACTTGTCTCTTTCTTTTTGCTGCCACATAAACCTATATGCAACAATTTTTGCATACAAGTATGCAGCAAAACCTTTCCTTTATGTAATAGGCAATGATGCATAATTGTGGGCACAACCACAAAATGAGGTGTCTACAATAATTTATTTTACAACAACCAATCACCCAGATCATATCCCTTCATTTTTCTATCATTTAAATCAAACATACATGAGTGAAAACTATTTTTTCTTCTTTCCCCCACGTTTCATCCCCTCACCATTTTATATCTCACACTTTTCCATCCTCAACCAAACAAAGTCTAAAGTGTTGGTCAATCAATCTTTAAGGGGCAGACAATTTTCTCCATTGCAATTAATGTTTGAAAACTATCAAAATTTCTAGGATTATATCTCTCTATATATATATTAATAGGCAAAACTTAGAGAAAGTCTAATTAAAATTTCGCATTAAAGTTAAATTTTGCGCCATGTGTCCTAAATTATTTTATAGAGAGTTTTATTTTCTAATTTATAATCAAATGTGAGACCACATCATAAATATTCACCTAAGTGAGTTATTAAGTACAAAAATCAAAGAGTTTAAAATAAATGAATTGTAAAAAAAAAAAAAAAAAAAAAGTGCTTCATAATAACAAAAATTAGGAAGTAATAAATAAATATGGATAGTTTATATTTTATACCTAATAATATTTATTACAGGACTTTTTAAAAAGTTAAAAAAAAATGACTATTAATAATATTTAATTATATATATAAGAATTATACTATGCATCTTAATGTATATAATTACATTTTTTAGGTCGGTTTTAGACTTCATAATATTAACGTTTAGCTAAAAATTCACTTTATCTTATTTGCTCGCTCCATGTTCCTGGAAAAAGATGATAGAGTGGAATTTTGAATGTAGCGTAGATGGGATGTTAAAAGGAGTACAACAACGTGGGTCTGACTTATTGAGTGTCCTCTCGCATCCTACAATAAAAAAATATTGACCAAAGAATTTGAGTACCTAGGCTGTGTTTAGGACTGTCCAAACAACCCGTAGATCCGACCCACCCGGTTAAACCGACCGAACCCGAACCGTCCGCCGTCCGATCCTACTCCTCCGGCGGTCAGCGGTGGGTCCTTACTTTCCAAAACCGATTTCGGCGGATCGGGTGTGGGTCTCTTCCTCCAATACCCGAGCCACCCGACCCGACCGCCATATAAATGGGTTTAAAGGTCTGAAGTTTGTTAACCAGTCTCATTCCAGTCCTTACTTTCCAAAGTCATCCTCTCACTCTCCGTTCTTACCCTTCGCCAATCCAATCGCCGATGTTTACCCTTCGCCGATCATCGTCGTCGATATATGCCTCTCTATCGTCGATCTCTGCCTCTTCGTCGTTGATCTGTGCTCTTCGTCCGCAACGTCCCAGCTCGTCTTCGCCTCCATCTCTCAGATTCAATCTTTCTATTTCATCTCTTAGGTTCGGTTATCTGTGGATTTGTAGATCTGTTCTTTGGGTTTGTAGATCTTCTCTTTGGGTTTGTAGATCTGTTGATTTTGTTCTTCGGGAATCAAACCACTGAAGTTTGATTTTTGTTTTGTTGATTTTTGTTGATTTTGGTTCTTCAGTGTTTGTTACAATTTATTTCGGTCGAAATCAACTCCGGCCGCCGCCAACCTGAGTCCGATCCGACTCGACCGATGGCTTTTCGCGGTCAACGGCAGGTCTGGAATTTCTCCACCCGATCTGATCGGGTTGATTGCGGGTTGGGCAAAAACCTGACCCGGACCGACTCGTGGACAGCCCTAGCTGTGTTTGAGTTAAGCTTGGATAGTTCTTTTAACATTTAGTTTATTTTTACTATTATTTATGAGTTTTATTGTACTTTTTGATATTATTCATAAGTTCTACTGTATTATTTTAGCTTTTTCTATAATATTTTCAACAAAAAAATTTTAATTTTCACTAAATAAACTATTGATAAACGGATACTTAGTATGCGTTTGGGTAGAAATTATTCTACCCTGCGTCTGCATTTTTGGCGTTTCACGCCTTTTTTTTATTTTTAATTGAGAAGCACGTGAACACAGACCTGCCAGTGGGTCCCGTGCACTGTGCATGGGACCCACCACCTCGTTGACAACCAAATTTGCACTGGAATGGCACTGTTCAGTGGGTCTCACGCACTGTTCACAAGACCCACAAACCTCTTTTTTCAACAACTTTTTTTATTAAAAATGGGTCCCACGTCACTATTTACACATTTAAAAATTATTTTGCTATAATGTTTTCAATTTTTAACAAAATAAAATATATTCAAACGGACCCGTAATATAGCCACTTGCGGTACCTTTGTGTTAGTTTATGTAATAGCCTAATAGGCAGTGATTCATACTATATTTTACAACCACTAATCACCCGGATCACATCTTGAGAGGGCAGAAAATTCCACACTTTTCCACGTTTCAAAGGAGTATTCCACACTTTTCCATCCCTGTAATAAACAAACAAAGAATAAAGGGTCCGCGGCAGATTAATATTGACGGGGCGGAAAATTTACACCACCTTTTAAAACTTTCAGTGCTTTTAAGAATTTAAAAAATCGAAAACGATGAAAGAAATCAGGTAGAAACCGTAGAATTAAACTTTGGCTTTGAAAAAAAGGGTCCTGAACAGGATACGACGGCGCTAGAGTAGCGTAGACGGTCAAGTCAAGAAAATATACAGCCGCCTAGAAAATTGAGATTTGTGGAGCAACATGTTGGGGTTGTTGGAGAAGGTGGGTGTGAGGGGGCATGAGAGAACGCCAAGCTTGGAAGATTGGCTGTTGTTCTTGTGTTGTGCAAGCGGGAGAGAAGCAAATCTCATAGAAAAAGGCCCTTTTATTTATTTTATTATTATTATTACCTCTATTTGACTATTTGTCAAAATAGTTTGCTATATAATAGTAATTTTAATGGAATTTTTATTATTATTAAAAGGTAACTTCTTTTATTGGGTACATTGCAACTTTAACAATTCGGGTCATTCTACCGTACTCTTTATTTTTTTGGATATGGTACTCATCTAAATCTAAAGCATTAAATGAATAAAAATTTAATCCAAACCATTCATTTAATTTGAAGTAATTTAGAGTAAATATTGGCTACCGATTAAACAAGTTACATATATAAGTAAAAAAACAAAAAAGAACCCAGTAATCACTTTGCGCTTCTCTTTCTCAAAAACAAAATTCTGTCTATCACGCTTCTTTACCATTAACTTTGAAAAAAAAAATGTCTATATTCGGTAAGCTAGAGACTGAAGTAGAGGCTAAGGCTCCTGCTTATAAGTTCCACGAGGTTAACAGCAAAAGAATACACGAGACAGCCAAAATTTGCCCTAAGTATTTCCAGAAAGTTGAGTTAAAAGAAGGTGAATGGGGAGGAGAGGGCTCTGTTACGTGCTGGTATTTTATCATTGGTAGGATAACTAAGATTTTTAATTTGTTGTTCATCTTCGATATCATTTATCTTTGGATTCTTCAACGTTTTTATATGTCAGGGCTGCATGAAAAGCTTTTAAGTTGTGTAGAAGATACAATATTCTCCTCTTCTATATATGGTGGATATTGACAATTCTATATATTGTGGATATTGACAATTCTATATAGAGATGGGTTCAAGTTACACCTGGTGTAACTCTTTAGAGTTACATCCTTTTTAAACCATTAGATTTTAGTAGATCCAACGGTTAAAAAAAGACTCTCATTAATACTTATATTCTAATTGATCTCATTTATTATCTCTTATTAAATACATTTCATACCTATCTCTAAACCAAAAAAAAAAAAAAAAAGTCTACGTCTCTCTCTCCTCCATAATCACGTTTTTCTCTACTCTCTCTTTCTCCTCCATTGCTTTTCTCCAACTCAATTCCATTGTCTTTCTCTTGATTCCAACCTGACCACCATACTCCTTGCCTCATTAACATGAACACTCCAGAAATAAAAATTTTCTTTATGTTCAGATGCATCTTTTTCCAAAAGATATTTTCATTAACTACTTCAAAAAATTATGACTACGCCCTTCAATGAGTCATTATTTCTTGATGGTGCATCTAGAAACACCCTTACACAATCACTTGCTTTTAATTTCCAGGCAATAATGATTCTATGTTTTCTTCTCGTCAGCTTGACAATTTTATGCATTATGTTAAATATTTTTTTTTTTAGCAACTTTCATCAATCAGAAGAAAAGAGTTAACATATACATATGTATGACAGTGAGGTTTAATAATTAGATTATAGATGATCACTAAATGAGGTTAACAAAATTCTACTTAGTTTTTTCTTGGATTAACATATATATTTATGTTTGGAAAAAGATGAATCTGAACATGAAGAAATTAGAAAGAGAGAGCAGATTATGGAGGAGAGAGACGTAGACTTTTTTTTTGAGTTTAGAGATAGGTATTGAATGCATTAAATAAGAGATAATAAATGAGATCAATTAGAATATTATTATTAATGAGAGTCTTTTTTTGACCGTTGGATCTATTTAAATCCAATGATTTAAAAAAGATGTAACTCTTTAGAGTTACACCAGGTGTAACTTGAACTCATCTATAGATATATATATATATATATATATATTAAAAGTTAAAAGACTCAAAACTCAGATAAAATCCAATTAGATTGTGTCATGTATCTTATATAATTTTTAATTTTTATAATAAATGAATTATTAAGTGTAAAAATTGAAGAATTCAAATCCGGTTAATTCTAAATTGGATTTCAATTGGAGTCCAATTTTGAGTCACGCGTCCATTTAATATTTTAATTTTTGTAACTAGTGAACTATTGGTTGCAAAAAACGAAGAGTCTAAATCCAATTAAATTCTAAATTATATATATATATATATATATAGAAACTATTATATATTTTTATAAATATATGGTTTTAAAAAGGTGTAAACTAATACCATATATAATTTGAACACCTTTTAATGTATAATTTAAACTATATAATTGCGATTGTTTTTAATTGTACCCATGCATATGCACGAGGTTACACACTAATTATTATTAATAGACAAAGAAAATTAATAATTATAATTCTAATGAAACAATTTATACATATAACAAATCCAAATCTTCAAGATTTTTTTTCCAAATTTTTTTTTAAAGTAAAAGTGCATCCGGATCTTGAAAGGATGGGTTTCACTTTTTCTTCCTCCAAAAAAGGGAATTCTGATGTACAAAGAAGCGGATTTCAATTTTTTTTAATTTTTTTTTATAAAAATATTTCTTCCAAAGGAAATCTGGATGTCCATTTTTTTTTTTTCTATTATCCAAACTCTTTTTTCTCTCTACTAACACCACCACCACCATCATCATCATCATCATCATCATCATTATTATTATTATTATTTATTAGCTTTATTTATAATAGGAATAATAAATATTTTTTTGAGAGAGTTTCAACCTATGTTTCTAATGATAGTCATTTATTATCGGACCAAGACACCAATAGATTTTTGGTGTAGGAGAGAATTGAACCCCAGATCTCTTTTATTCAACCGTCAAAGATTTTACCAATTGAATTAACTAGAATTCATAGAATAATAAATATCTTATTGTTGTTGTTATTGTTGTAATTATTATTGTTGTTGTTAGTACTTAGTAGTATTATTAGTATTAGTATTAGAAGCAGTTAGAACTTAGAACTATAATAATAATTAGTAATCTTATTTTTTATTTAAGTATAATCATAATCATTATTTTTGCAACTACTACAACAATTACTCCAAACTACTATTTACATTTTTATTATCATAGTAAATAATAAACCCTATGAATTTAGTAATATTGTAATTTTTATGTTTTTGTTGTTGTTATCATCATTCCTATTATTATTTTTGATACATCGATAGTTGAGGCTGGGAGAATTTGAATGATAGATATTTCTTTATTATTTAATTAATGTTATTAGTAGTACTACTACTGCAACAACAATTGCTAATACTACAATTACTCAAAACCACTATTTATATTTTCATTATCACAATAAATAATAAACCCTAAGAACTTAATGATTTCTTTAATTCTTATGTTGTGTTGTTGTTATTGGTATTATTAATACTTTTGTTGATGTTATTATCATCACCATCTCTGTTATTATCATCACTATCTCTGTTATTTAAGTACCATCGTCAACTCGATCTCAGTGTTAATACAATGCTTAATTTCTTTATCTATTTATGAAAAACTGCCAATTGTCTTATATAATATCTGAAATAAAATATATTCATTCCTTTTGATAAATTTAATTTCTTAGAAATTGGTTAAGGCAAAAAGAAAAAGAAAAAAAGAAGAAGTAATGTGGTTAACACAATTTTTATGTTTTTCAAAACAAATTTCATCATTGCTGAATTTGTGTGTACATGCATGAGTGTCATATGCCTCCATTATTTATGGTCAATCACTTTAACAATTGCGAAATTTATTGTCAAAAAATTCGAGTTCGTAGCATTATTGAAAAAAAAATGGTAACCAATGTCATTTTGTACTCATCGAGATGGTTTCGACATGTACTACCTACCATGGGAAATAGTAAAAACTAAAAAAAATATAACTTTTAAACTAGAAGTTACTCGATTCCTAGAAACAATAGATTACATTAAAAAAATTCAACTTGAATGGAACCCAAAAGAAAATACTCCTCTCTCTCTCTCTCTCAAAAAGTATATTTTTCAACTAGTCACTTTAATACATGCACTTATCAAAAAAATAATATTGTAGCTCTTGTCAACAAGTTTCATCAAACCCTTTTTTTCTCTCTTTTAACCTTAAACTTATTATCACAGGTCATATTTAAGATAAATAAATTTATTTTATGTTTTGCATAATATGTGCTTTATATACAATTGTTGTTTAAAAGTCTATTCTTAATTTGATTTTAAGTGAATTTGCCTATTACTTGTGAAGGATTTTATTTTTAAGTTTTTTTTTTTTTATTAGCAAAAAACAATATATAACACAAAATTAAGTGAAAATCACACAAATAAACCGAATATATATATATATATATATATATATATATATTACTTAAAGTTATCGCCTTAAAACTAAAATTCTATCTAGGTGGTTTGAAATGAGAAAAATTATATATAATAGGGATTTGCTTTCGTATTCAAAATGACTAGTCGCTAACCTGGGCGATGCATGAGAAAGTTTTTAGTAACTATAAGATTTTATCAAATCAAATGCTTTAAAACTTGAAAATCTTAAAGAACTTACATTAGCACTCATCAATCTATTCACAAAGCCAATGCTAAATAGATTTACAAATTGCATTCTCATATCCTTTGTCATTTGCAAGGTAACAGGACTCTTTTCATTTTGTTTTGCATCCTTCTATCCTTCAAAAGTTTTAAGAAGTGCCATGTGGTCATTGCATAAAAATGTGTATAAGGTTATACAAAATTCTGTCATTATAATCAACATCCTAAAGCTAATATCCAATCCAAAATGTGTAACCAATGTTACATATTAGAGTGTTGTAGAGGGCAGAGAGTAGAGCAAACATTTTCTTACAACCACAACCATATGGCTTAGAGTTCTAACCATTATTCTAAGGAACCCAACAATACCAATAACCCAAAAAATATTGTTGTGATACATTTACTTTAGGAAAAATAAATTCAAGCAATCAAAATCAAAAAAATCTATCTTAAAATTACAATTTCATACACAATCACACAAACCCACTATGAAATTCTATTTAAATTGTCTATTGCTTTCATTGAACTATTTGATTAATAGGCATAGAAACAAAACTTAGTGTAAGTAAAGCCAATAAAAGTCACCAATAAAGGAAAACCATCTTGCTAGAAACATCACAGAGACCAATAAATTAGACAGAAAGCACAGAAAAACCTCTCTATCTAACAGATCAGAAAACTCTACAGAAAAGTACCAATTTAATATGATATTACCAACTTTGCTTTGAAAGAAGATCACAAAGACATCACAATAAAGAATGAGATGGAATATACTCCTTCAGTACTACCATGCTTCCAATAAGCTAGTCTTCTTTTCCACTCTTCCAACTACAAAATCCAATGCTAAATTTGCATTGAGAGGAACTTATAATAATAATAATAATAATAATAATAATAGAGAATCTATTCGTCCTTTTCATCTAATATGTAACTTGATAGATGGTCTCAGGCACTTTTTGCACATAGATTCTTTAAATTGTATATCAAATTAGAAGGAAGAAATTACATGTAAAAGCCAATTCAATAGAGAGATCTATCACACACAGTGATCAATAGTTTAAAAACAAAAGCCTTGTAATGTATCTGCCATATAGTGTAATCATAGAAATATGTGCTTATCTAAGAATATTTCCATAACATACTTACCCTTATCTGACCAATTTTTTAAGCATAGTCCAATTCAAAATGTTTTTCTTCTTCTATTCTTTTTATTTTATAAGAACTCCAATTTTCACTACAGTCCAATTAAACTGTAATTAACTTAGAGATCATATGTTGACTACAAAATTGGTTCTAAAAATACAAAATTTGTATTTAAAGCAACGCAAAAGACAATTCAAGTCAAATGAAACAATCAAGACTAATACAGTAAGAGTCCAGAGCTATTAAAGATGCAATTTAAAAGCTGTAAATATAGTACCTGATTTGATTCAGATAATAAGGAAGTTAAAGCATAAAGCTGGTGGTTTATAATCTATACAAAATTATAATAAATTAGATCTTTAGAACTCAAGCATTACACAATACATTATACACACACACATATATATAAACAGTAAAGGGATTCATACTTTGATCTCAATCAATTATTATTTAATATTACATCAATTCAAGAGGATCCTAAAGTAGGAAGCAATTTGACACCCATTGATTTTAAAACTCCAAAAGCTGTTTAGGTAGCTTCCCCAATGAATTAGGCTGCAACGAACTGCACAAACTGGCCTTGATACCAATTGTGCTTTTAGTGTTAGATGCTCAGGTTTTTTATTGTCTTTCTCTTCAATCTTTTCCTCCATTCGAATCTAAATAAAAGTGAATGGCAGAACAAAAATTAAGAATTAAACCTGCTTTAAAACATCAAATGAATGTAGAAAGAATTAAATTTGTTGCTTTTTGGTATTCATTGAAATCTGTTGTTTTAAATTTGTTGCAGGGAAGGAACAACACAAATGTACAAAGAATTATAAATTGAATAGCTGTGAATTGGTTTGGAGATAGTATTGAACAGCCGTAAATTAAAGTGATATAATGCTCTACAATAATTTCACAAGCAAATACCAAATGGTAAGTAACTAAAGGCTAATACCAAATATTTTATGAATATTTTTCCTTCTTTCTCTCCCTACGGTTTTCTTTTGTATTTTCCTTTTCATCTCACACTGGCTAATAGGTGAATGTCAAAATCCTAGTTGATACCAAAGTACATGTTTAATATTGTTAAAACAATACAGTTCACGAACATAAAAAATCCTAAAAAATCAAAGAATTAATCCCACAATTCAAATAACTGTAAATTGTAAATCATCTTAAAGATAAAATCCAAAATAATAATAATAATAATAATAATAATAATAATAATAATAAACAATATAACCCCACAATTACAAGACCACCACCACCACATACATCAACACATCCGTGTACAACAAAGTAAATTATGAATCATCTTAAAGATTAAATCCCAAAAAATAAAAGTAAAAAACAATATAATCCCACAATTACAAGACCACCACCACCATGCACAAACTCACAAAAAACTCAACAGTTGTATGGTTGAATGAAAAGGCTCTACCTGGTTAAGCAGGAGTTGAGGATGCAACAAAAAGCAAGGCGTAGGATAGGCTCTAGCATAGAAGCTCCTTATGGTCTCCTTGAAAAAATTTAGGCATTCTAGGGTTTTTGCGTTAGGAGTAGTGTGCATGTTCTCCTTTTCTTTTTGTGAGAGAGGCCAATCGAATTTAAATTTAGGGCTTCTCTAATTTTGCGTAAGTTTTTTTTTATTTTTTTATTTAATATTGTGCTGACGTGGAAAATTGTGGGAGCTTCAGAGGCTTCGGTTTTATATATATATAGATTAGAATATATATGCACATCCTTCAATACCAAGTTTATTTAATTAAGTTTAAACAAATTCATTAGAACAAAAATTAAAAATAGCCCAAGCCCAAAATCTGAAAAATTTTATTGATAATCCAACAAATCCGAAGAACTTCATCAAACATAACCAAAATTGAATCTGAGAAAAGGACAAGAAGTCGCAAAGGTAAAAGAGCAAATGATAATGAGTCTAAAAACAAACCTGAACAAACCATGGGAATGCCTTTTGTCTCAGAGAAAGTGAGGTTTCCTTGGAGATTTTCCTTAGCCCTTTGCTCACCATGTCCTGTTCAACCCCAAATGTTTATAGATATCTTTAATTTAATATATATATTTAATCTATGTTAAATTGAACTATTCATTGATAAGAAGATGGGGTGAGGTGAAAGGCTAAATGGAATACTACTCATACAAAGCGCCACATGGTAGAATCTCATGCTCGCCCGAATGTGGTTTCTGCTTTTATATATATATATATATATATATATACAAAAACAGAAAACACATTCGGGCGAGCATATATATATATATATATATATATATATACTGGCAGAAGAAAAAAGAAAGATAGAAAGAAAGAAAAAAAAAAATATATATATATATATATATATATATATATTGATAAGAGATAAGTGGATACGAAGAATAAGAATAAAAATCCTAGCCCTCCAAACATAAATTCATAACAAATGCTAACCCTCCAAACAGATATAATCCTTAACCCCTTAACCAAACAAACAAACAAAAAAGGGCTTAAATAATATCAATAAAAATTAGCTTAAATAACAACAAAAATAACCCAAACAAAAACAAGACTAGACAACCAAACAATAAGTGAACCAAAAAAAAACTGTAATCATTCAAATTTGTAACTCGTTCACCCATTCAATAAAAATAATATATAATTTTATTTCCTTGGTGGTGATAGTAGTCATGCTTTCTTTGGTTTTGCAATCAAAACAATTTTTCTCTCTTCAGCAACTCAACTCCCATTTGTAGCAAATTATATATATTTATATATATATATATATATATATGTGGGGACCAGAGATGAGACTATTGGACTTTAACTCACTTGGGCTCACAATTTATTTGTAGTGGGCTTCAAGATTTCCTACTCTGAGTCGTTCCCGGTAGAGAGACTCAAAGCAACACTCAATCTCTCTTCTTCCTTGACTGTTTTCTCTCTATTTTTCTGAACCCCTTCCTCTTCCCAAACTTCTGCTATTTATAGCTAAGGTTAGTGGGGAGATTATGATTACAGCTACCGCTAGTGCTATTGAAGGTCCAATATTATCCGGTTTAAGTGGGTGTTTAGGTAAGAGTGGGAGGCAACAATTATGGCCTTGGAACTTGGTTCCAGCTTAGTCGATTGTGCTCGGTAATGCAGTTTCTAGAGTATTTCATGATTTTCCCGGACACGGTTCATATGCTTGTTCGGGAAAGCTTATGCCGAACACTTTTCAGAATTTAAGGTCCAAAACTTGTTTTTACATTAAGGCAGTTTCAAGAAGGGTTTAGGGAAATGGGGCTATTCCGTTGGGCCTGGGCCCAGGGCCCATATGGGTCTTGGGATCTCGGTACCGTACATTAGCCCCCCCTTGATTCATACCCGGTTGCCAGGAAGAATCAAGGAGCTGGCCGAGCTTTTTGACCTCGGAAATCTTATGGCCTGGGACTTGTGGTTATGGTTTCTCATTAATGCTCATCTCAAAAGATGTGCTGTTTCGCGGTGTCAGGTACAGTTGTCATTATTGCCTGACGGTTCGTGAACCGAAGCGGCGCGCGTAATGGTTACGTTTGGTATTCGCAGGACCGTTCGTAAATCGTGCCCATTTATTACTTGATTAAACGTTTTTTTGCCCCCCTTTTTTACTCTATAAATAGTTTCCCTCAGAACATTCTTTCATTTTTCCTCCACCCCTGATTTTTCGCGCTTACTCTCTGCCGACCAACTCTCTGTGCGCTTACTCACCTGCCCAGTGTTCCTTTCCTCCTTAGAACCCAAAGTAAGTTTTCTTCCCCTTCCTATTCCTTCAGCTTTATTTCTTCAAGTTCCCTTTCATAGCATTAAGCGTTATAGATGGGTTACTCTTATCTTCTAGAGTCCCCGGCTGCCTTGGCCACCTTTAGGAGCACATTTAGTATTCCCGATGACGTGGAAGTGGCTTACTGCCATGAGAGTGATATTGCTCTCCACTGAGGATTAGGTACAGCCTTCTTTCCTCTTATGTCAATTTTAGAAGGCGGGGTTAGGTTCCCCGTGGATCCCCTTTTGACAGATACACTTAGGTACTACGGGCTGTGTCCCGACCAGCTTCCCCCCAACTTTTACCGGGTAGTTAGCTGCGTCAGTAAGTTGAACCATACCTTTGATTTACAGTTACATTACCATGACATTAACCATATATATAGCCTCTGTGGGAACAAAGCTACCAACTATTACCTAAAGATAAGAGATAATCGGGTACGACTGATATCATGCCTACCTGATTCGAACAGGAACTCCGCCGGGGAGTTTGTTCGAGTGCGCGGCAATTGGTTTGCCGGGGACGTCCCTTGCCCCCTTTCACGGCGTGAAGTGGGTTTGTTCCAATCCCTTGATCTAATTGTTTTCCTCCACTTTTCCTTTTCTTTTTATTGAAGTAAATCTTTATTATCAGATACTAACATGACACTTGCTCTTTTACAGACTACAAAGTGTTTGTTCCGGACATCAGAACCGTCCATGCCAAGGATTTGAACTTCATCCTTCGTTCCGAGATATACGTGAATTGGGACGGACAACTCCGGGCTTCGCACCTGATCCTCGGAGTAGAGCCAGTTTACTCCACCTGGCAGAACTTTAAGCAGGCACTTCTAGTTGATAGGCCTCTGCTGTCATACATAGACGTTCGGTACGCAAACTTCTTACCGCCGAAACTTACAACGGGGGAGGCGAGGGAGTTTGGACGAAGCTTCACCTGCTCGGACGAGCTAGCCCCTTTGCGAGACGAGTCCGCGAAACGCGTGTCTCGGCGCCTTAGAGAGTTAGCCCATGAAGCTATCCAATAAAAGGACCCTGTTCAAGAGCAGCAGCAGCCCGAGAATCCGCCCGCCGAGCCCCAACAACCAGTGATTGAAGCGACTGCCTTGTCGGCTAAAGTTATCCAACCCGGCGGAAGGATGGTGTCAAGGAAGGTCATGACCATTGACCGCTTCGTGCCCGGTGCACGGCAGCCCAACCAGCCCCCACCTTCTCAGGGTCAAAGCCAGGTGCCTTAGCCTCCACCCTCTTCTCAAGCTGGACAGGCCCGTAAGAAACAAAAGGTCACCGATCAACCATCCACGGGCCCGGGAGATGCTACCGTCCAGACTCCTCCCCAGCCAACAGGGAGAATCGTTATCCGTGAGCCACAGACCCAGGTTGGTACGGGGGTTGCGTCCTCCTCCCAAATGGCTCCAGCGTGGAAGCCCAAGTTCTTATTGGACATCAAGCTTTTGCCTTCGACCGCCTATGTGCAGATGTGGGAGAAAGGCGAGGGTGGCCGTATTGCCCAAACCCTGGCCGAGGGTCTTCTTCTTCCCGAGGATGTGCACGCCTTTGAGGAGGAATCTGAGGAGTCTGTGGGGCGCCAGTTAGAGTGGCACGCTATCGCGGTAATTCTTTAGTTATCTATTTCTTCCCATACATTCACTTCTGCTTCCTTACTAACTTTTGTTCTTGTAGGCTGCTCAACTGGCTCACATAATGGCTGGCCGGGCACGGGATCTTGCCGAGGAAGTCGAGCGCGAAAAGGGGGCGTGGGAGTCAGCGGCCAAAACAGCGAAGGAAAAACTATAGGCAGCTGAGTTCGCCGAGAAGAAGGCCGCTGCCGCGGAGAAAAATAGGGCGTTGGCGAAAAAGAGGTGCGCGGAGCTCTTGACTAAGCAGAACGAAACGGAAGTCAAGCTAGCTGAAGCCATCAGCCTCAATACTTCCAATGCCGAGGAACTAGCGACCTTAGGGCAGCCCTGGCGGCTTGCGAGCAGAAGTAGTACAACGAAGGCTTTGCTGATGTCGAGAAATCTGCAGAGCCAGTAGTGGCCTAGGCTCGAAACCTGGGTTTTGAGGCCGGGTGGTTCGCCGCTCTCCAAGCACTGGGAGTTCCCGAGGATTCCCACCTGAGAGACCCCGGCCAAATTCCCTTTCCGAGCCCCGTTACTACTGTGCAGGATCCCTCGGCTGCTGTTGAGGAGGAGGAAACGGCAAGCATGAGGGAGCTGGTTGAACAAATTGACGCTCATGCCGAGCCAGAGGACATGGAAGCCACTAGCATCCCAACTGTACAGGACCTTCTCAGCGAAGACTCGCGTTACCCCCTGACCGACCAGCCAAAAGTGACAGATCCGACCCAACCCTCCAGCTGATTTTCTGCAGCCTCTCACTTTATTTATGCTTTCACCTATTTTTATGGTATTTTCAGTTTTCTTAATGGTTTATTTGCCTATGTCACCGGGATGTGGTGAACGAACAATTTTACTTGTTTGATCGGTAAACAACTTCCTTTTTTAACTTTGGTTTTAATTCGTTGAATGAATTTCTATCTATTTGTAAGTTTCGCTTGGACTATGCCAGTGTTTTGGCCGTAAATGGAATAATACCCCAAAACCTATTGCGTGGTGCTTTGGAGAATCCGAGAGTGTCAATGGATTTAACGTTTGTAAAGGGTTAGGGTTCCCGTATGTTCGGCGATTTTGATCCTACCGAGGATGATGTTTTTGTCCTTTATCCTTTTATTCCTTTGTGACGATAGGGCTTCCACCCGCTCGACGAATTTAGCCTAACCGAGGGCCAGGTTTCTGTCCTTAGTGTTTTTAGTGATAAGGTTTCCACCTGCTCGGCGATTTTAGTCGAGCCGAGGGCCAGGTTTCTGTCCTTAGAGTTTTTAGTGATAAGGTTTCCGCCTACTCGGCGATTTTAATCGAGCTGAGGGCCAGGTTTCTGTCCTTAGAGATTTTAATGATAAGGTTTCCACCTGTTCGGCGATTTTAATCGAGCCGAGGGCTAGGTTTCCATCCTTAGAGTTTCTAATGATAAGGTTTCCACCTGCTCGGCGATTTTAATCGAGCCGAGGGCTAGGTTTCTGTCCTTAGAGATTTTAATGATAAGGTTTCCACCTGCTCGGCGATTTTAATCGAGCCGAGGGCCAGGTTTCCGTCCTTAGAGTTTCTAATGATAAGGTTTCCACCTGCTCGACGATTTTAATCGAGCCGAGGGCCAGGTTTCCGTCCTTAGAGTTTCTATTTGCAATTCTCTTGGTGTGCAAGTATGGAATCAAAAACAGCATATACAAGCAACTTCATCATAATCTTGATTTTAGCAAAATACAAGTTCTAGCTTACACGGATGGTCACGCGTAGAACTTCTTTAAGTTGTTGGCGTTCCGCCGCCGGGGAAGCGGCCTCTCGTCAAGGTCTTCCAAATAGTAGGCCCCTGCACCGGCGATGGCGGTAACTCTGTACGGTCCTTCCCAGGTTTGAGCAAGCTTCCCTGCAGCTATGTCTCGCATGTTTCCCACGACCTTTATTAGTACCAATTCTCCGGCACTGAATTCCCTCCCCTTTACATCTCGGTTGTATCTTTGGGCTAGTTTCTGCTGATACTCGGCGAGCCGTATGGTTGCGGCCTCCCTGCATTCTTCTAGCCAGTCCAAACGCTCCATCATCAGGTCGGCGTTCTGGGCAAGGTTAAACCCCGCGACCCGTGCATTGCATAAGCTCACCTCGGTTGGTATCACAGCCTCCGCCCCGTATGTCAAAGAGAAAGGGGTCTCGCCCATGGATCTTCTTGGGGTCGTACGGTAAGCCCATAATACATTGGGTAGCTCTTCTGCCCATCCTCCTTTTGCCCCGTCCAACCTCCTCTTGAGCCCGTTCAAAATAGTCTTGTTCACTGCCTCAGCTTGGCCTTTGCTTTGTGGATAAGCTGGGGTTGAATACTTGTTCCTGATGCCGAGTTTGCTGCAGAAGGTTCGAAAAGCTTTGCTATCGAACTGTAGCCTATTGTCTGTTACTAGCGAATTTGGCACCCCAAATCTTGTGACTATGTTTTTCCATAAAAAAATTTTCACATCAGTATCTCGGATGTTTGCCAAGGTCTCGGCTTCCGCCCATTTTGTGAAGTAATCTACAACCACTAATACAAAACGGCGATTTCCTGTTGCTCGGGGGAACGGTCCGAGGATGTCAAGCCCCCATTGTGCGAACAGCCACGGGCTGCTGACAGGGTTCAGACGACCTGCTGGCTGATGGATTAAAGGGGCATGCTTTTGACACTGTTCGCACCTCCGAACATATTCGACGGCATCCTTCTGTATCTGTGGCCATCAAAAGCCCTGGGTCATCGCTCTGTGCGCTAAAGATCGTCCCCCAACATGGCCGCCACACACTCCCTCATGTAGCTCAGTCAGAAGCTCGCTTACTTTCTCGGGATGTAAGCATAAAAGGTAAGGGCCTGTGAAGGACCTTCGGTACAATTTGTGATCCGAAGACAGCCAGTACCGGGGAGCTACCCAACGAATCTTTTTGGCCTCGTCTTCATCATCCGGAACTTTATCCTCGGCAAGGAAATCTATGATCGGGTTCATCCAGCACGGATTGGCCACCGCTACCTTGGCAACCTCCACTCTGGCTTGGTCGTGAATACTCTTCACACTGATGCTTGGCTTCATTATAAGCTCTATTGTGACTAGCCGTGGCGTATCCTCGGTAGCCGATGAGGCTAACGTGGCAAGTGAGTCGGCGTGTTTGTTTTGTGATCGACCTACCTGGGACACCTTTACCATTCCGAATTGACCGATAATCTGCTTGGCCGCGCTTAGATAAGCTTTCATTCAAGAATCCCGAGCCTCGAAGTCTCTTGTGATTTGATAAACAACCAGCCGAGAGTCCAAATAAATCTCAACATCTTTTGCACCTAGATGCAATACGGCCCTCAAACCAGCCAGTAGGGCCTCATACTCGGTTTCGTTGTTTGAGGCTTTGAATCCCAATCTGAAGGAGTGTTCCAATCGTATGCCCTCAGGGGTGATTATAACAATACCAGCCCCGGCCCCCATAGCATTTGAAGTGCCGTCCACAAATACCTTCCACGGACGAATTTCTGCATTATAGATTACCTTGCCGTCGTTCTTGGGTGTGAATTCTGCAATGAAATCTGCAAGAACCTGTCCCTTCACCGAGCTTCTCGGTCAGTACCTTATGTCAAACGATCCCAACCGAGTCCCCCATTTGGCAATTCGGCCCGTAAAGTCGGATCTCTTTAACAGTGACTGTAATGGATACTCAGTGAGGACGAACATCGTATGAACCTGGAAGTAGTGTGGCAACTTCCTAGTGGCGTGCACCAGGGCTAAAACCAACTTCTCCAGGGGCAGGTACCTCGTCTCGACATCTACCAAGGCTTTGCTTATGTAATACACTGGCATCTGTACTCCTTGGTCCCTTAGTAACACAGCACTTACGGCATGGTCGTTGACTGAGAGGTACATAAATAAATCCTCCCCGGGCTCCAGGGCCGTCAACCTTGGCGCCTTTGCCAAGTATTCCTTCAACTCTCGAAAAGCCTCATCACATCCCTCGTCCTAATGAAACCCCTTCCACTTCTTCAGAAGTTGATAGAACGGCCGGCAGCGATCGGCGAATTTGGAGATGAATCGGTTTAGGGCGGCTAACATCCCGGTAAACACTTGCACTTCCTTGGGATTGCTTGGTGGTCTGAGACGGTTCACGGCCTCTATTTGGTCGGGGTTAGCTTCTATTCCCCGAGTAGAGATCAGATAACCTAGGAATTTGCCAGCCCCCACACCGAAAGTGCACTTCTCGGCATTCAAGCGCAATTTATGCCGCCGTAGTATCTCGAATACTCCCCGAAGGTCTTCCGTATGCTGTGACTCTTTTCTGCTTTTTACCACCATGTCGTCAATATATACTTCAACCGTGCATCCAATTTTTTCTCGGAACATTCTCGTCATCATCCGCTAGTACGTGGCTCCGGCGTTCTTCAATCCAAACGGCATGACCTCGTAATGATAGTTTGCACTCGTGGATATAAATGCTATCTTTTCTCGATCCTCGGGCGCCAAGGCAATCTGGTGGTAACCCTAGAAAGCATCCAGGAAGCTCATCCTTGGGTGCCCATACGTGGCGTCTACTAGTTGGTCAATCTTGGGCATTGGGAATGGGTCCTTGGGACACGCCCTGTTCAAATCCGTGAAGTCCACACAAACTCTCCATTTACCGTTCTTCTTCTTCACTACAACTGTATTTGCTAGCCATCTCGGGAAGAATATTTCTCTTATCACTCCGGCTTCCTTCAGCCGCTGGACCTCCAGGTTTACTGCGTCGACATGTTCCTTTGATGCTCTTCTCGGTTTCTGCTTCTTCGGGGGAAATGATGGGTCCACATTGAGTTTGTGGACAATGAACTCGGGATCTACGCCGGGCACTTCATACGGGTTCCAGGAAAAAATGTCTACGTTCTGCAAAAGAAACAACGACATCTCTACCTTTTCCCGGTCATTCATGCTTGTACCTATCTGGAAATACCTGTCAGTATCTGGAAGCATTCTAACCTTCAATACCTCCTCGGCCACGTCCGCCCCCGTTTCCCCTCGGGGCTTCTGTAATTGCTATGAAGTTTCTTTCTTGGTCTATTCAGCTTGTCCCAGCTGTTCACTTTTCCACCTGACCGCGGCGACAAGACACTGCCTCGCCACTCATTGGTTCCCCCTCACCTCGATAACTCCATATTCAGTGGGAAATTTTACTTTCACGTGGAGGGTGGACAAAACAGCCTTCATTGCATGAATCCACGGCCTCCCCAGGATTGCGGTATACAGTGAGAATGATCGGACTACTATGAAGGTAACTATAACTCCCTTGCCTTCCATGTCCACTAGGAGAGAGATTTGTCCATCGGGAATTACGACTCTCCCGTCAAATGAGACCAGCGGCGTGTCATATTTCGCCAAATCCTGGGTCTTCAATCCGAGCCCTTCGAACAGGTCCGGGTACATGACATCAGCCCCGCTTCCTTGGTCAATCATCACCCTCTTTACCAGGAGCCCGCCTATCTGGGCCGTCACCACCAATGCATCGTCATGAGGTTGGACCGTCCCTTCCAAATCGTCTTCTCCGAACGAGATGGTCAGCCGTTCGACTCTCTTCTTCTTCTCGGCTGAATCTCTTTCTGTGCAAGCCACTGTCAATACCCTCTTTGCTGCTGCCGTTCCTCTTGGTGCAGCGTGGATGACTTCGATCACCCCCAGTGGAAGCGGGAGGGGGTTCCTTTTCTGTTGGACGCCCAGGCCGGCTTCTCGGTCAATGGAGCCTACTACAAACTCTTTCAGGTACCCTGCCTTTACTAGCTGCCCGAGGTGATCTTTTAGTACCCGACACTGCTCGGTGGTGTGTCCTTTGTCTCTGTGGTATGTGCAGTATAGGTTTTGGTTCCTCCGAGATGGGTCGCCCCCCATTTTGTTTGGCCACCTGAAGAATGACTCGTTCTTAATCCGATCTAAGATTTTGTGCACGGGCTCTTTGAACGCCACATTAACTCCTTCGATTTGCACCTCTGGTTCCTGCATTCTGAAGTCTTTTTTGGGTCTTGTCGGCACAACGCCTTGCCAAGATCTCCCGAGTAACGGAGCTTTCCCCCTGCTCTGCAGCCGATCATCCTCCAGGCGTTTGTACTCCTCTATGCATCTCATAAGTTGCCTCATATCCTCAGGAGGTCTTTTCGTCAATGACTCCCGTAATTCAGAGTCTTCGGGGAGCCCCATCCTGAAGGTGCTTGCCGCAATTTTCTCATTTCCTCCACCAATCTCGTTGTAGAGTTCCCAGTACCGGCTGGCATAACTCCAAAGGGTTTCTCCGACCCTCATCTTTATGGAAAGTAGCGCGTCTACCGACTATTGCACTCGGCTGCATGTCACGAATCTACTGCCGAACTCTTGAATCAGCTTGGCAAAACTACGTATGGAGCCTTTCCGTAACCCATTGAACCATCTCAGGGCCGTCGAGCTGAGACTAGAGGGGAATACCTTACACATCAATGCATCATTGTGTGCATGCAAGGACATCATGTGGATGTAATGACTGACATGCTCCACGGGGTCTGTCTTCCCTTCGTAGGAATTGAATGGCGGTCGTGTAAATCTACTCGGCATAGGGGCCCGTTCAATCTCATCGGAGAACGGCGACCGGGCAGCCATTCGTAAGGCTCGGCTCATGGCGTCCATGGCTGCATTGTGGGGCTGCCGTTCCTCCGGTGATTCTGACCCTCGGTCATCGTATCCATGCGACCATGAACGGTCCCGCTGATGACGTGTCTCTCGGGAGTGCCGGTGTGACTCTTGAGAGCGTGATCGGTTTTGGAATCATTGCGTACCAGATCGGCTGGAGCCCTCCTCGCCCAGATTTCTCTTTTGCCGGAGGTTGCGATTCCTTTCTTGGCGTCAACCCCTTGCTTCCAGCTCTAGATCCATTACCAGTCTGCGCAACCGCTCTAGTTCTCGGTCTCTATCATCATACTGCCTATGCGCCGAGACACCCGAAACCGTTCGGTGGGTCTGATCCGACCCTTCTCCCAATCCGGACCTTTCCTCTCCTCTGGGGTGCTCCCTATCCTCCCGCCGTTTCTGCCTTCTCCCCCTCCACGTCGATCCCCGAGAAGATCCTATGGAACTGCTCGGCGCACGCCCTGCTGAACGCTCCTCGGACATTTCCCTTGTTTGAGTCTCAGTTGAACCACAGCTTCGTAGGAGAGCCCCACGGTGGGCGCCAATTGTGGGGACCAGAGATGAGACTATTGGACTTTAACTCACTTGGGCTCACAATTTATTTGTAGTGGGCTTCAAGATTTCCTACTCTGGGTCGTTCTCGGCAGAGAGATTCAAAACAACACTTAATCTCTCTTCTTCCTTCATTGTTTTCTCTCTATTTTTCTGAACCCCTTCCTCTTCCCAAACTTCTGTTATTTATAACTAAGGTTAGTGGGGAGATTATGATTACAACCACCGCTAGTGCTATTGAAGGTCCAATATTATCTGATTTAAGTGGGTGTTTAGGTGAGAGTGGGAGGCAACAATTATGGCCTTGGAACTTGGTTCCAGCTTAGTCGATTGTGCTCGGTAATGCAGTTTCCAGAGCATTTCATGATTTTCCTGGACACGGTTTATACGCTTGTTCGGGAAAACTTATGCCGAACACTTTTCAGAATTCAAGGCCCAAAACTTGTTTTTACATTAAGGCAGTTTCAAGAAGGGCTTAGGGCAATGGGGCTGTTCCGTTGGGCCTGGACCCAGGGCCCACATGGGTCTTGGGATCTCGGTGCCGTATAATATATATATATATATATATATTTTTTTTTTCTCTTCTCTGTTATCATTTCAGAATCTCTCACTTTATTACTCTCTTCTTAGCATTCTTAGTTCTCACTTCATTTGTTATAAGTCCCTTTTCTCTTTGTCTCTTTGTTAGTATAAAGAAATTGTAACTTGTTTTCTTTTTTGGTGATGTTGATATATATAAGTTATCTCTTTATGAGATTTTGTATAACTTAAATTTCTTAGTGACCACCTTAAAAAAATTCTAGAGTCGCCCTTAGTTATCTTTGTTCTTATTTGGACTAATTTTTATTGTTATTATTTAAACCTTTTATTTATTTATTTAAGGGGTTAAGGATTATGTTTGAGAGAGCAAAGTTATTTTAGAGTAATATTATATCTACAATATTTTCACTATAAATCTTATGTGATGAAATGTTATTAGTGGGTTAAAAGTGGTGTCAATATTAATTGCAAATTAGAATTAGTAATTGCTTACTAGTTACTATATAGGATTTATTGTGAAAAATGTTATGAATGTAGCATTACTCTTATTTTTATTGAACTCAAATTCTTGTGATTCTCAAGTTAAGATATTTAATATTTTATTAAAATGGTTAAAATAGATTAGATTACTTTAGTTCTTTGGTATATAATATTTTTCCAAGTATATATATACTTTTTTTTTTTTTGGCAAGTCAAGACCACCTAAAATATATGAGCTCCTGACTTCATCCATTCCAATTTGTTAAAAATATATTAGACATATTAGCTAGCCCAATGTAATAGGCCCAAACTCACTCCTACTTTTACTAGTAATTTAGGGTTTAATCGCATATATATACTCATGTTATAAATCATTGTAAAACAAGTTATTGTACTACACTCTTATACAATAAAGATGTAGTCTTTAAGGGTTTCCTTTATGGACGTAGGCCAACAAGACAGAACCACATAACCCTTGTGTTCTCGGTGTTCCTATTCTATATTTCCCCTTCTGCATCCTCTCTAGTATATAAAACATGGTATAGTGCGTTGTTAATATATTTAACATAATTAAGTAGGATGAGAACCCAAGTCAAGAAACTCAACACCATGACATTTGAGAGGCAGTGCAAGTCTACAACTATGGCTTTCAGCAAAAAAAGAATATTATAACATGGTATAGTGCCTTGTTAATATATTTAACATAATTAAATAGGATGAGAACCCAAATCAAGAAACTCAACACCATGACAGTTGAGAGGCAGTGCAAGTCTACAACTACAGCTTTCAGCAAAAAAAAAAAATTATGACTTTGACGAATACAAATCTCCTGCCATGACAGTTGAGCGCCGAACAAGTCCACAACTATGACTTTCAGCAAAAAAGGAAAGGTCTACAACTATGACCAGTCAAGCAACGTGAGTGACAAAAATCAGCCAGTGATTTTTTTCTCACCGTTATAAAATACTACCAAGTTGTGGGTGAAAAGTTCATAGTATTCTCCATTCCCTCAAGTTTGAGGACATCATGGAAATTACTTCCCATCTACTTGCAATTGCAGGGTTTTTTGTATTGGCTCTATTGTACAATCAATGGAGGGTGAGAATTGGTAGTCACAAAATTAAGGGTATGTTGGCTCCAGAGCCATTAGGTGCCTTGCCAATCATAGGTCACCTTCATAAACTACGCGGCCAAAACCCAATTGCACGAACCTTAGGTGCTATGGCTGATAAAGATGGTCCCATCTTCATGATCAGACTTGGCATGAAACCTGCACTTGTGATTAGCAGTCATGAGGCAGTCAAGGAGTGCTTCACTACAAATGACAAGGCTTTTGCTACACGTCCAATGTCTAGCCAAGGAAAGCACCTTGGCTACAACTATGCAGTATTTGGTTTTTCCAGTTATGGAAAATATTGGCACATGATGCGAAAGCTAACCAAGCTAGAACTCCTCTCTAGTCGTCGGCTTGAAACACTAAAGAATGTGCAAGTATTCGAGGTGGAAACTGTGATTAAAGATTTGTACACTCTCTGCAAGAGCAACGAGGGCAACCAAGCCAACGTGGTGATTAGTGAGTGGGTTGAGCGCCTAACCTTTAATATTATTACTAAAATGATTGCAGGGAAGAGATATTTTGATAGCTTCAATCATGGAAATGATGGAGAGGCACAACGTATTGGGAAAAATATTAAAGCCTTCATGTACGCAGCTGGTGTCCCTATCATTTCGGATCTGATTCCATTTCTAGGATGTTTTGATTTGCTGGGCCAAGTAAAATCTATGAAGCGTATTGCAAGGGAATTGGACTCTGTAGCAGGAAGTTGGGTTGAAGAACATAGTATGAGAAGGCTGAAGGGTAGTGAACCAACCGACAAGCTGGACTTCATCGATGTCATGTTATCCGAAATTGAGGATGATGCATTTGGCCATACACGTGAAACCATTATAAAAGCAACAGCAATGGTAAGTTATAGTCATTTATCGCACTACTTAATTAATCAACCATGTTTTTATTTTGTTTTTTTTGTTACAGTCGGCTCAATTGATAAATTTTTTTACTTTGTCGAATAAGAGATATAAGTTGAACCCTTTCTACACCTAAAATCAATTGGGTATATATATTTAGTGACTTTGACCCATGTTCATTCTAATTTATCATATAATGATAGTACTTTCTTTTATTTACAAAGAATATTATACCCTATAAAGAAACATTGCTTTCTAATAAGGGAAAAATTTTGTTACATACTCCGTGTATAATAACTAATAACCAGTGCAATTCTAATTAAGTGTGGCCTCAATTTCATGTTGTAGAATCTCATCTTGGCTGGCTCTGACACTACATCTCTAAACTTGACATGGCTCCTGTCCATATTATTGAATAACAAGCACGCTTTGAAGCAAGCTCAGGAAGAGCTCAATCTCAAGGTTGGTAGAGACAGGTGGGTGGACGACCATGATATCAAAGATCTAGTTTACCTCCAAGCCATAGTGAAGGAAACATTGCGCTTGTACCCACCAAGCCCCCTATCAGTTCCACATGAGGCCATGGAGGATTGTCATGTTTGTGGCTATTACGTTCCAAAGGGTACTCGTTTGCTTGTTAATGTGTGGAAGTTGCACCGAGATCCAAGAATTTGGGAGGACCCAGAAAAGTTTCTACCAGAGAGGTTCCTCACAAGCCATGCAAGTATAGATGCTTCAGGTCAACATTTTGAGTTCATACCATTTGGGTCTGGGAGACGAGCCTGTCCAGGTTACACATTTGCATTGCAAGTATCTTACTTGGCACTAGCTCGCTTGCTTCAGGGATTTGAGTTCATGACACCATCAAATATGCTGGTAGACATGACGGAAGGGTTGGGCATTACCTTACCTAAGGCAACTCCCCTTGAAGTTCTTCTCACTCCACGCCTTGCTTCCAAACTCTATCAATCCCAAACAAAAATATAAACCATGCTTTCCAAAAGTATTTGTTTTCCATAAGCTTGCATATGCAAGGAGCTTTATAGTTCAATAATGTCGTTTGTCTCCTTTATATGGAGAACTCAGTTCAATCTCCATTTGATTGAATGTAATAAAGCTTGCACGCTATTTTGACTTCATGACATATAGACGGATTTGAGCCCCTAATATGGTCACATTTGACAACTTTAAGTTGAAGGATCATGATTGGTTGGATGGCATCGTTGTTAATGGTGAGGATGGACCTATTGGTTTCAAAGTTTTTTAACATGGATTTTATTAAGAGTCACCCCTTAGGAACTTTTTATGGGAAAAATAAAAAAAAGCAATTAATTTTTTTTTTTTTTAGCTTTTTCAATTTTCTATAAAAAAAAGTTTCTTGAAATGGTTCATTAATAGATGTCCTTAATGAAAATTATGATGGAAAATAAATCTCCCATTTAAGTAAGATCAGCATAATAAACCAAACATGGCAAAAAGATTATAAAATAAACCAAAAATGGCAAAAAGATTCAAACAAACATGAAAAATAATTAAACACAATTAATTAACCTAAACATAGTTAAACATAATCAAATATCATGTGAAAAATAACTAAATAAACAATAATAAGAATTTTTCCCTAACCTGGGTTTAGGATGCGCACGCATACTCAACTATGCGTATGCATGGTTAAACCATGCGCACACATACCCGATGGATGCATACGCATCCTTTAGCATAGATCCAAAAAATTACATTTTTAGAAATTAATGAAACAAAGATATAACATGTGATATCAAACAAGCATGTTAGAACCCTAAACACTAAACTAACTTGAAGCAAATAAAACAAACATCATCATAAATAGATAATTTAGAAACAAAATCAAAGAATTAAACTAGACTACATTAAATAAATAAACATGTTAAACTTTACATAAAACTAAAATAACAAACCAAGAACAACAAGAACAAATTATAAACAACCTAAAATTAGATTACAACTTATCAAAAACATCATAACATCAATCAAACATGATAAGAACACTTATGATAACATCAAACAAGGAACCGTGTGAATCCTATTTAGCAAAGTGAGAAACCATGGAAAAGAGACTCACCTTGCTTTAGAATCACAAATTTGAGATAGTTTAATCGACCCCTTAATGCCTACAACACAAATATTAGATTGAAGGAACAAGAATAATTAAAGAATACAACAATGGTTAGTAATCAAAACTCAAGAACAAAAGATTTTGAAAAGGTTTTAGAAAAAAATTTGGAAAGCAAACTTTCTGCCATGGAACTAACTAAAAATAGCTTTTTTATTTATAAAAAATGTGCAAAGGTGTTGTGTTAGGGATTTGAAAAGAGAAAATAGGGTTTTAGAGAAGATGAAGGCCAAAAAATCACTCTCTCTAGCTAGGATTTTGATTGGAGATATAAGATGAGTATTTATAAGTTAAAATTAGGGTTTTCTAGGCTTGTTAATGGTCTTTGGACATTCCCAAGGGTCTAGGGGCTGGCTCACATCAAAGAATGATGTTTTGAGCCCTTAAAAACGAAGTTCCATTGTCCAGAAAATTGGCCTACATATGCATCTTTTGAGGGTGCGCACACACCCTTGATTCATGCGTACACATGCCCTAATTCCTGATAGTTTTGATGGCCCGACTTCAAACAGTCCACAAACTTTTCTACAATAATTTTACAAAACTTTTGAGATAGTAAATTCTTACTGATTTACATTTAGGCCTATCACTGACATCACTTTTTTACTTACTAATAACCACTCATCACAATAGAAATTTGTAAAAAAAATTGTAACTTTAGCATTTTTCTCATTTTAAAAGCTATTAAAAAAAATTTATAGATTTAAAATCTAAAACAAAATATACACTAAAAAAAATTAGCCCAACAACAAAAACTACTAATAGTAAAGTTAAAAACAATTAAGCTTAATTAACTAATTTTACCAAAAACAAACAACCTAGCACTTTTACAAAATTTAAACAAAATAATTTTGTCCTTACCAGGAAGGAGATGCACACATAAAAAACATAAATAAATAATAAATAAAAATGAAAATCCCTTTAGTAGTTAAGTAGCAAAATTCGATGTCTGAGCCATTGCACGCAATTTTATTTATTTATTAAATTACTAAAATCCTTAAACCCTTCAATTCATGTTAAAGACATGGCTCTCTCTCTCTCTCTCTCTCTCTCTCTCTCTCTCTCTCTCTCTCTCTCTCTCTCTCTCTCTCTCTCTCTCTCTCTCTCTCTCTCTCTCTCTTCGAAGTTTATCATTTCAATCATAATCTCTTTGCATCAAGTCTCATCTCTTGTTATTTCATTTCTAATTCTTTTGTTATTCCATTGTTTTCCGAGAACATATTGGTAACTCTGAATCAATTTAATTAGGGTGCTGGGTGCAAATTGTAAACTGGCCTACTATTATATACATACAATACTATAACAAAACTTTTTTAGGGTTACATTGGGCAGTATCAATATTACAACTGACCATACTTTTGTCACATTTAGTGGTTTTTTTATTTTATTTTATTTTTTACTCACATTTGATGATTCTATCGTCACATTAAGGGTCTGTTTGGATACCGCTTATTTTGCTGAAAACTAAAAACATTGTAGTAAAATAATTTTTAAATGTGTGAATAGTACTGTGGGATCCAGTTTTAAAGTTTTTTTTTTAATAAAGTACTTATGAGTCCCATGAACAGTGCACAGGACCCATTGGAAAAGCATAATCTCATGTGAAACGCTCTTCTCCAAAAAAAAAAAAAAAAAAAAAAAAAAAAGAAAGGCCAAAATGCAAACGCTGATAAATATGAACTGTATCCAAACGGGTACTAAGCAGTTTCAACATCATATATAATTGTATTTTTGTCATATTTTGTAGTTTTTTTTTTTTTTTTTTACTCACATTTGACAGTTCAATTGTCACATTAAGCATTACTAATATCACATATGATATGACTGTATCCAACCTAACCCAATCCATCCAATAATCAACGAATATATATAACAAAAATACCCCCCAAAACCTAAAAAATGACTGAAATACCCTCGAAACTTATAAAGTAACCAAAATACCTTGAAACCCTCTAAAATTACCAGAATGCCTATTCTAAAAAATGACTGAATGACCTTGAAATCTAAAAAATGATCGGAATGACCCTGAAACCTAAAAAATGACTGAAATACCCTTATAACCTAAAAAAAATTGTAATACCCCCGAAACCTAAAAAATTATCAAAATTCCCTCGAAACCTTAAAAAAATTGTATATCTCAGTTTCATATTATAAATTTTAGTACTTTTCCCCTTCAATCTGCAAAATTTTCTAATTCTTTTGTTATTCCATTTGTTTCCCGAGAACATATTGGAAAGTTCACATCAGTCTGATCAAGGTGTTGGGTGCAAGTTAGTAAATAACCAAAATACCCCTCAAAAACATTTTAAAGGAGTAAAATATCCCTAAAACCTTGAAATAACTCAAACACCCATATTGACAGTGATGATGATGATCACAAAAATCCCAAGCTTTTCTTGGCCTTGATTTTGATTGGGCTAAGCTTGATGCTAACGGTGATGGTTGGGACAACATGTATGTTTAGGCCCATTGACCTAGCACATGTACGTGCTTCTAAAAGTTGGAATAATTTCAAATTCAATTAAGTTAGCCAACACTTTAACAATATTTTGTAAAGTCCAAGTTGAAACGATGGTTTCCTCTTTTCTTTTTCTTTTATATGAAATATATGTTAAATGAAATTACTAAAATAGTTTGCTTTAAATGAAACTTTAATATTAAAATTTTCAATTAATTAAAAAATCTTCTACTCAAAACTGTGTTAATAAAATTTTTAAAAGATCTAATAAAAGTTTGTGGGGAAATATTTGTGCCTTTATGTCATCTAATGATTGGCATTTTCCGAATAAAAGAAGACCACTTGGCTGAAATTTTTGCGATTGTTGTTTTGTGCATTTGGAGCAATCAAAATGCAAAACACCATGACAAGGTTATGACAACCTGCAAAATTTATAGTAGAGCAATGGAATTGATGCAAAAGTACCGATCTGTGGTTCAGGATATTCTTGTTTTAGCCAAAAAGGCGAACATCGCAATTGCTAACAAAACATTTAGAAACTGCGTATAATCGAAGAGAAAGAGAAAG